>NC_051158.1:34472793-34632499 GCF_013339745.2 Dermacentor silvarum
CAAAGACATTTGCGAAAATACAGCATAAGCAAGTCTCATTCCTTCGCTTCACTAACAACCTAAGAGTAGCTCCAGATGAAGTGATCCATCAATATACAAGCAATACTAGCAAAAGCCACGGCTTCCTACGGTTCCTCACTCACATCAGTAATCAGGATAACTGCGAGGCTGCTTCGATCGTCACCGCCATCAAGACTGCGCTGCATTTCTACAAGGACGACCTAGAGGACGATGTTCTCAACACCTCCATGTTCGAAGAGGATCCTTTGCGAAACCTGCTAGACGTGGTAGTTGAAAACACCAGCGAGAGTTCCATGCAAGTGCTCGAGCTCGCAGCTGAAACTAGTCACTCTCTTTTAGCGCCCTGGGTCGCGGCTCTCATTTCCCTGTCCAATACCCTGCTTAGCATAGAATATACAATAGTCCACGCACGTCCAGAGACACTCTCGCCTGGACAAGTTCCGAAAGGTGTCGCCGTTGTAGCATTGAACTCGCCCGCATCGGGGACCAAACTGGCCAAATCTGATTTGGTAGTCATGCGAAGTGCCACGTGGGCCTCGAATAGCATCCAGAGTCTTGCCGAAGAACTCTCCTCGATTTGCAAAGAAAACGGTTTTGTACTTCTCGCCCAGCGCACGGTCTTGACGCCAGCCGAAGCGGTGATTTCTGCAGCTCTGGAACTCGAGTTTGAAGTCCACAGTAGCGCCGCCGTAGAGTCTGCGTTTCTAACCTATGGGATGCGGCTTGTGGGGCTAAAGTCGAACAGAGTGTGCGCGCTTCTTCTGTTCAGAAAAAGGTCGTTAGTTTCCCCATCGCTTCAACCAGAAGTGATATGGATGAACGGCATCGCACACACATGCATCGACGCGCTCAAAAATAAAATTCTGGAGTACGAAGGGAAGCCGACCGCAGAGAAATTATGGCTCTGCTCGCAAGAACCAGGCCGGAGTGGTGTTATTGGTGTAACCAACTGCCTCCGGAAGGACGCTGGTGGGAGTCATGTCAGGTGTGTACTGGCGCAAATGCTCGTGCTTGTACATTAAAGAGTTTTCTCGTAAATGTAATGATGTTAAAGCAGGTAATCTTAATTTTTCTCTTATCAACTAAATATAGAACTCTTAAAGCAAGTATTTTCCATGTTTATAGTTTAATTTCCTTGGCGCAGTTACGTATAAAGCTCTTGAGCCCGAGTAAATGAAATGTGCTAAGCAGTTAGTGGCGCATAGAAGTACGTTTTCAAAGATTTAGCTCCATACTAATATGTTCGAAAGATACGTAAAATATCACGTTTTTGAGACAGCGTAGCCTGTGTGAGGGTAACCTTTAGCTGGATGCGGTATAAAGTGAAATGTTTCTATAGAATCCTTCAGACGTTCGATAAAACCAAGCATAATACTGAACCTTATCAAACCGGGAAATAATGTTTACGCAGGATTTTACGTACCGCTTAGCACACAGCGATCTTTACCATACTGACTTCTAGGAAGCTTCACAACGCCAAATGCACATACCACAATGTTTAAACTGGCCCACATCTTCATCGTCACATTTATTTTCTGCTTAACTGGCTTAACTGTTGACTAACTCTTTTACTATTCAAGAAGGTGAGAATACTTCAATAACTGATTCATTCGTTTATTAGTGTTCTTTTTGTGGGGTAACCAGTGGCGAAAGGAAATTCCGTTAAAAGATTACTCAAATGGTTCTTCGCGTCTTTTATCAACAATGCCATCAGCTTAAATGCACATAACAATCTCACAGTGCTCACTTTACATTGTTACGACTCGTACTTTTCATGTGTGCACCTCATTATAACTAACATGATGTTTATTTCCAAAACATATGCAGCTATTTATTGCGGCGTATGCATTTCAGCAAGCATCTGTGGATAAACGTGTCTTGCAAAACTATGAGCCCACCAAGCGTTGTGCCAGTTATGGAGGTGCATCAGCAAGCGCATTAGGGCAGTGTTTCTCAAACTACGGTTCGTGACTCCCGAATCGGTCAGGAGCGTTCTTAAAAAAAATATGGGGTTTAACGTGCCAGAAACACGATCTGATTATGAGGCCCGGGAGCCCATTTCTGGGGGTCATGGAGGGTCCAGTATCCTCCGCCACATAGGAAACTAGGCAGACCACAGGCGTTAAGACAGATTACTCCAGGTTGGGGCATACCCGAACCCCACGCTGTTACACAGAATCTATATCCATAGATACAATCGACCAATGTCTGCGAACTATGCTCAGACCTAGCTGACTTGGAACATATGCTCTGGCGGTGCCCCGCGTTACGCGACGGCGACAGTGTCACGTCGTCCGTATGGGAGGCTGCCCTAAGCAGCCCCGATCTTGAAGCACAGCTATGGGCTGTGCATCGGGACCGCGACGCAACAGAGAGGCTCGGCCTTTCTGTACCGACTTGGGAGCGGCCCGCTACGTGCTGATGCGCGTTCTGGAGGACCTTCATAAAGTTTTGTCATGCCATCATACCATGAAAGGTCCAGCTGTACGAACGTATATATATATATATATATATATATATATATATATATATATATATATATATAGTTTCTTTAGTCTTTCAAAGCATTAAATGACGTTTTGTGCAGAAAGTAACTGGAACGTCAATGCATTTCTCCGCAAATTTCGGGAAGTAATATCTGCATTAGGATGTCCAGCTTAAACAAACGCCAACGTGATGTACGTGGAAGTGAAAGCGTTCTTAAAAATTGTTGCGTGATTCCTTTTGTTTCATTACAGATGCATGGTTGACGTGAGCGTCAGCAAGGCAAAGCGAATAGGGCACTTCAGTCCGAGAAATCCGGAATACACGGACATTTTGGACAATGACCTAGTCATGAACGTTTACCGTGACGGACAGTGGGGATCTTACAGGTACTTGGTGACAAAATTAGGTGAGCTTTCCTTTTTTTTCAGCTTGGCTGAAGAGTGTTCAATTTATATCGGGCCAATCATGGTACACGGGATTATCAATGAGAGCATTCTACCAGTTCCGGCAAAGGAAGCCAGTAAAGAAAGGAAAGGCAATAACGCGATTACAATGCAGTCATTAAAACGTCAAATTTTGCAAACAGGGTGAGTGAGAGACATAGAGCACAATGAATGCTTAATTTTTTAAATACTGGCACATGCTACTCTTTCTACTAGAGACGACTCGTCTGATCTTTCGCACAACGTGGAAGTGGTTACCTATTTATGTACAAGTAAATTAACATCTTTTGCCTTGACCAGAGATACCAAAACAAAAAGACTGCCATTTATAAATCTATAAACAGAAGTTGCTCTGCCTTGAAACCATAACAGATATACGTTCGTTTCAATCATATACGGCATAAATTGGGTGGGCCGAAATGAAGTAGCCAGTATCTCTCATCATTTTATTGCGATAGCAATTATATGGACACTTCTACCGGATTTCTGCCGTCGCCGTCGCCGTCGTCGTCGCCGTCGCCGTGAGGTTCCCTATAGATAAAATCTTCGCCGCGCGCCGTATGCCCGAGCGGAAGCGTGCGGGGACGCGCGCTATCACGGAGAGCCAACGCACTCAATCACCCACGCGCAAGCAAGGAAGTGGGAAGCCAGCGCTGGAGGGAGCGCGGGGAGGGGGAGGGGGGGGGGGCGCATTTCTACTCTGCCAACAACCGCGCTCGTCGCTCGCCCGCACCGTCTCTTATCTCCACACGGCTCTGACCTTTCTGCGCCATGCATTCGCCGCTCAGTTTCCGTTGAAGCGATAGACCGCACGTACTTTCGCCCGCTGCGGCGTATGCGCTCGCTGCCAGCGTTTTGACAGTCATTGTCTGCAGTCATTCAGTGTGATCTATTCATGTTTGTTTGTGCGCGCTCACACCAGGTTTGTTCATTCAGTTAGTAATAGTCGGGCCACATTTTCCAACGGACGATACACATGCAATGCTGCCCGGATCGGCAGTGCAGCGCTACAGGTGTGGCCCTTCGCACGCGCTGCCCACGGGAAGCGTTTCTCATCAACACCACCGTTTCACACGCGCCTTCTCATGGTCACCGAGTCTCTCTTCATGTCGGTCTACTTACGCCGCAGCACACCTGCTTACTTAATCAGCTCTTGTTTACTACAATTCATATTGCTACCAAAGCCGCTCACCTTACTTCGTATGACATTCCTGTGTTGCTATCGCATTCATTGCTTCGCCCTTAGGGCGAAACTGTGACATTTTTTGTCGATATCCTTTTGTTGCACCCGATGCCGTAACAACGAGAATTTAACAGCATTTGCTGCCAAATTAGTCAGGTTCGATATTAGTAAAAGTTAGGAATTACTTCGAAAGTACAGTGCTGTGTCGTCCGGGCACGAAGAGATGCACGCAATCGTTTCAACCATCGTGTGTCGTCGATTCCCGGTATTTTCTGGTTACGCCAAGTAATTTACAATAATAACGTACCGACTGGCACAACTGTTTTAATACAGTATATATATATATATATATATTATATATATATATATGTGTGTGTGTGTGTGTGTGTGTGTGTGTGTGTGTGTGTGTGTGTGTGTGTGTGTGTGTGTGTGTGTGTGTGTGTGTGTGTGTGTGTGTGTGTGTGTGTGTGTGTGTGTGTGTGTGTGTGTGTGTGTGTGTGTGTGTGTGTGTGTGTGTGTGTGTGTGTGTGTGTGTGTGTGTGTGTGTGTGTGTGGTGTGTGTGTGTGTGTTGTGTGTGTGTTGTGTGTGTGTGTGTGTGTGTGTGTGTGTGTGTGTGTGTGTGTGTGTGTGTGTGTGTGTGTGTGTGTGTGTGTGTGTGTGTGTTGTGTGTGTGTGTGGTGTGTGTGTGTGTGTGTGTGGTGTGTGTGTGTGTGTGTGTGTGTGTGTGTGTGTGTGTGTTGTGTGTGTGTGTGTGTGTGTGTGTGTGTGTGTGTGTGTGTGTGTGTGTGTGTGTGTGGTGTGTGTGTGTGTGTGTGTGTGTGTGTGTGTGTGTGTGTGTGTGTGTGTGTGTGTGTGTGTGTGTGTGTGTGTGTGTGTGTGTGTGGTGTGTGTGTGTGTGTGTGTGTGTGTGTGTGTGTGTGTGTGTGTGTGTGTGTGTGTGTGTGTGTGTGTGTGTGTGTGTGTGTGTGTGTGTGTGTGTGTGTTGTTGTGTGTGTGTGTGTGTGTGTGTGGACCCGCTAAAGCCGTAGCAGAGATTCCCCTTATTACAAAACGAGTCAGAAAAGGCGGGAGCGACTATGCGTTTCGAAATGCCGAAGAGTTGTAGAAATGACCATAGGTCACAGGTAAGACACCTTCCATGCAAATGCATGTATACGAACATAACTAAGAAAATATCAACGCAATATGAATACCTGCTAGACATAGGAGCTGCTGTATAAGCTAATGGCTGAGCACATAGCGTTAGAGAACAGAATCAAACGACAAGAATTGACGTGGAAGAAGCAACACTCACCAATTCGCGAAAAGAAAATCAAGTCACGACGACTGTTAGCAGGGGCAAAGAGGTGCATGCGCGTAACTTTTAGTTCTTCAACTAGTTGAAATTACACAGCAAACAGCTCTTCCCTAAATTTTGTGCAATCGTCAGCCCTATATAAAACACGTGATTCTCCCATTTGATTGTGAATTTACAAGGTTGTGGTATGGATATCAATTCAGCGGTAGACCAACGAAACATTGAAACTGCACAAGCATTATTCAACACTATTTTTACCTTCAGGTTGATAAATCGAATGGAAGTTTTTGGTATGACGGCAGCCTTAAGTACAAGAACGAAGGAAGCCACGAGTTGTCGAATGTATACAGTGCATTACGTATTAGTTATGTCTTGCGGATGCGAACCGCTGCAGTAACCGCAAACACTACACTAATGTCTGAAATGCCAAATCTAAATGAAACAGCGCAAAAAAGATTTATTCGTACGTACAACAGTACCCTCCAACCCCCCTTTCCGCCACAAAATTAGGTGATGCTCCGAAGAAACGCACGGAGTTTGCTATGCTCAATCAAAGAAGACAAGGTGACCTGTCCAGCCTGCAATGGTGCGCATCACCTTTGTCTTATGCATCGCCAGCCACCAACAAGAGTACTGCCGAGAAGATACTATGCGATGTGCACTTTGCTTCAGTAAATCAACGCGATGTGATGCTGCTTACAGGAAAGGTACAACCGGATGCACTGAAAGGTGAGAACATTTAAATACAAGCATAGCTGGAAATCTGGATACCTATCATGAAAGGAGACCGGCAAGAAGACAAAATCTCTGTAACGCTATTCACTGCATGCTTAGACGAACTATTAAAGCTATAAGACCGGGAAATAATAGCAGTAACGATCAACGGCGAATATCTCAGCAACCTACACTTAGCAGATGACGCTTTCCTCTCCAACAATGCTGGTTATAACGTCTAAAAAATAACTGAGGACCTTATTCGACAATGTGTCAGAGTAGGGTTGAAGATAAACATCCGTGAAAAAAGGTAATTTGCAATACCGTGGCAAAATAATGAGAATTCATATTTGGCAGCCACCTTCTACAATCTGCGAAAGAGTACGTCTAACTGCGCCAGTTATTTAGTGGGGAATATAATCATGAGAACGAAATTTACAAATAAATCAAAATGAGTTGGAGTGCATACGCACTCCAACTGTGACTCCAATCATGACTCCAATCATGACTGCGACTCCAATCATGACTGTAAGCTTACCGCTACCCTTAAATAAGCGTACAAACAATGTCAACTACAGCTACTAAAACGCGGAGCAGAAACTTCGAGGCTAACAAAGAAGCTTGAGGAGTTCAGGACCGTGCCATGAGTGACGGTATGCAAAAAATTATGCGTGGGTCTGCTATCGCAAACCCTAGAGAACAGGGGGAAAGCCTAGTACAGTAGTGGTAAACCACACACTTATGCAACGTTCAGGAGCCTTCGGATCTTCGTTTCTTCGCCTACGCGAACTCTCGGCTTCTCTCAATCTAAACTCGGCCTGTTCTCTTCTGCGACGCCTGCTTTCAGCTTTCCTAGCTCTCGCTTCAGTCTTTCCGAAGCGACGAGTGTCTAGGGGCGGTATTCTGTAAGAGTCTAATTAGTGGACTGTCCATTTCGGCTGTCGCTGATTGGCTGCTGCTTCAAGTGCAGGAAGGTGCCAGCCAGTCTCCTTCCTGCACGTGAAGCAGCAGCCAATCAGCGACAGCCATAATGGACAGTCCACTAATTGGACTCTTGCAGAACACTGCCCCAGTTCTGTGGTCTAAACCTGCCGAGCCGCCGCCAGAGGCATCGGCTGCAGTCACAACATCGAGCGCGTTTCACGCGAAAGCGGGGAAACGCGGTCACCGTTGGCAACAGCTCTTTGTGTGTGTAAGTGGTTCTTGAGGGAAAGGGAAAGGTTGGCGCTATCTTCTGCAGCCCTTGAGGGAGCACGGCTCAGCGCCTTGTGTCCCACTACCACCTGCATCACTCCTCCTCTCCGCCTGGCATCCGCTATGGTGCACGAGGCTATTTTAAATGCGAAGCACTTCTTGGCGAAAATTTACGACTTTGACACTATCTATCTAGCCGCCTACGTCTTTGTGCTCTCATGGTCGTTTCGTTAACTTGGTATGCACCAAAATTGGCATACTATGGCCAGAGTATATGACGAACATAAATGGTATGTCATGACATGAGTGTCATGACATGCGTGTCATGTAGGTCATGAAACAGCTGCCTACGTCCTAGTGCTCTCATGGTGCGCCATCAAACGTACCATTTCTTTAACATAGCGAAAAGCATGCGTGAAGTGTCTGGTGATTCGCTTACATTGAAATGGCCATCGGTGGTTTCTGTGCAGTTTAATTTTCACTTTAAGTAGTCAACTGTAAGCGGTGTCAAATTTCGATATGCGCAACTGCCTAACGGTATAATTCACCCTCCGTTGCTGTACATGTGCTCAGGCAATCTGGCAAACTCAGATGGCGGGCTGGGCCAGGAGTTTTCCGGAAAGTACCGCGATGGACGCCGGGTTATGGGCCTGGTTTCGAGCCACGCCATGGCGACAGTTGTTGCCGCTGACCCGCAATTGGTGTGGAGCGTTCCTGAAGCCTGGAGCCTCGAAGAGGCTGCCACCATTCCGTTAGCCTACACGACCGCATACTACGCTCTCCTCGTGCGGGGTAACGTGCGACCAGGAGACTGTCTGCTCGTCCACCCTGGCAGGGAATGCATCGGACAAGCCGCCATCTTCATCGCCCTATCCGTGGGCTGCACCGTTTTTAGCACATTCAGTAAGTCTTGTCGGCTCCAAATGAGTTCACATAAAGCAAATGCCGAAGGCTCTTTATAAAAGGGAAATAACCTTGATTGTTGTATTTCTCAAACTGGAACGGTGTGGTCGTTGCAGCCGCTTGAAGCGTTCGTAAGCTGCTAAAAATTTAAAGAAAACAACGTGGTATTACCTGCGATATATGTGTAGGGCGAAGCCTTATGAGTGCAAACCAAGAACCTACTGGTCACACTACATACAAACTGTTGCGTATTGGGCAATAGCTACAATAATTAAAGTGAATTACCTACAGAAAACATCATTTACAGCGTATAGACATATTCTGATAATTCGCCTGTTTTTTGCGTGGATATCATCATTCTCATAATTTATTTTGTCCCTTATGAGAATAAGGAACAAAATACTTCTTGATTGCTGACTTCTTGAAGATCAAGACAGCAAAGACAGGTTTATAAGTTTTGTGCAAAACTCCGGCTGTCGATTCCATTAAAAACGTCGCAGTTTCGCCCGAAAGGCTAAGCACCGATTGCGATAGCAAATTAGCAGATAGCCATACGAATGAAGGATAGTACTTTTATCGGCCGTATCAACATGTAAACGTCCGCATGCTGACTAAATTAACAATCATGGTGTCAGCGCGCACAGCAGACATGAACACCTAACACTCTATGACCACGGACACTCGCTGTCAAAACGCTGGCGTGAGGAAACGCCGCAGCAGCAGCGAGCGAAGTGACCTTCGTGCGGCCTATCGCTTCAACGCAAACTTAGCGCCGAGAACACGCAGCATGCAGAAAGCGACGAGCCGCCGACGCACGTAGACCGTGCCCCCAACGCAGATCGCTCTCAAGAAACGGCCGCACGACCGCGCGCAGACGCCACATAGGCAGTTGTAGCCGAAGTAAACACCCCCCCCCCCCCCCCCTCCATTGGTTGGCCGCGTGCGTAGCACCTTCTTCATACTGTCCTCGGCGCGAGATTCTCTTCTCCACCTTCAGAAGCCTTCCTCCTCCTCTTCCTTCACGGCTTAACACTGCCCCTCCACGGCCGTCGGTGCGCCTAGCCATTAACACTTGTGCGAAAAAAACACAACTGTTTATATTTAGTGAAATGCGGTATGTAAAAGCTTTATATTGAAGTGATGCGCGAGTAGTTCGGAATAAACGTAAAGGGGTTTTTATAAATTTTGCTGTAACATAACCGCCGATACTCGAGTATTTCTTTTTTTTTTTATTAGGTGGAAGCTGTTTAGCTGCCAACTTGCTCTTCATTCTTACACAATGTTTTCAGCGGCATAGCGTTAAGATATAGTTCGTACTACCGCCGTTGTGATCACATGAAAACTAAACGAATCCGCTAACTTTCTAAGTTGCTGGAAGCGGCAGCCATTGTCTTCAGTGGAACGACTGCCACTGTCCTATATCCCTAAATGGCGCATAGCGCTGCAGCAGAATGTTCGTTCTTGTTTTTTTTTTTTTTTTTTTTTTTTTTTTTTTTTTTTTTTTTTACGGGGCCCTGAACCACCCCCCGGGCTTGGTTAAATAACTTAGTTCGCGGGTAGCATACGCTGTTGTGAACATCTCAGCCAAGTTCTGCTGTCGTACGCGGTCCCTGGAGCTCGCAAGCGGAGTGCGAAGTCCCCTTTTTTTCTCAAACGCTCTAGTTCCAAAAACCCCATGATCCTCGCTCTTTTCTGTGCGCTTTCTGTCGTCATAAAGCGCACCCCAATACTCGGCTGCTATTGGTCGCTGCGGTCGGCTACACCGCGGCCGCCGCGAGATGCCGCCACGAGTCCAGTGGCTAAGCATACTGCGCCTTTCTGAGGACAGCCGCGTTTGGCTTACGTTTAGCGCGGCGCCGGCACCGAATCCGAAATTTGAATTGCGCGCCACGGTGACGTCTCGGACGTCACGGTGACGTCTCTGCCATATCCTTCGCAGTGCAAGGCTTTGGAGGAGGAAGGGGAGCACAATGGAGGCCGTGTTGGATTGCCGATAAGTTCATAACTCCGCGTCTGCTGAACGCATTGAAGTACTTTTTTTGCGGCAAAGTGATTCTGAAATAGCCTATTTTCACTTCAAATGTCTTTCTCCACTTCGATAGAAAGTGGTTCACGGCCCCTTTAAGAGGACGCATTAGCTTGCCCCCAGTATTTTCACTGATGATGTCACATTTTGAATATGTCAAAATCACGTAAGAAGGCGCCTGATGGATTGTTTTTCTCCTTGTTCTCTGTAGGTACCCGTGAAGAATACCAGTTTCTTAAAAGCATGTTTCCGTGTCTGGAGGATCGACATTTCATTAGATCAGATGACCTTTATTTGGATGAGCAAATACTGAAGGAAACAGGTGGCAGAGGTAAGCACACGCACCGTGTTTACGAGAAAGGACACGCATGAAAGCATGTCTCGGGATTCAGAGGTTAGGCATCTAACTCATTCAAGTAATCCGGTGAACATAGTCACCACTCCTGACATCGAACAATACCGGCGGGGGAGCTTCGAAAACACTGTTATTATTAGCGCTTCCTTGCAAAGTGGTCATTCTTAACTAATATGAAAAATGTGTGCAAATCAGACGCACACTATAGATTCTGTGTGAAGCCAAATATTGCGGAGCGGTTATTTAAATGCTATACAACGAAATTTGATGCGCATAACCATGTTCATTTTCATTCTATTGAGCGCCTAATATCTGACTATGTTGATGTTCATGCATCACACATTTCACAGCTTTAATGTCACGTAACGTTTATGCAGCGTTCTGTCACAAGCTGTGGCGAAATGCGACAACCAAATCAAGTGAATGGAAAGTGTGAGACGTTGGCGTAGAGGCGTTCTATGATGCTGCCTTAGGAAAGCATTTTTATTTCAGTTTTATGCATAGAGATGCACCACACATGTACAAATGCATTTAATGAGTTGTTACCCCTTAATTTACAGCGGCAAGTGCCAGTTCTGGAGGAAATGCTTAGATTGAGCCAGTGGTAAAACACCCAAAACACAAGACTGGTTTAGCCCTTATACAATAAACTTCGGAAAATCGCATAAACCGTTCAATATCGTGTGCTATTAGAATAAGGGGTCTGCGTGCTTCACATATAGCTATGAGCCGACAATATATGTACACATTTTTGTAGACATTTATTGTTTTATTACGCCGAATGCAGGTGCGATCCCTGCCTTTTTTCATCGGTTCACAATCAGTGATATACAAACCGTGCGTGGACAGACACCATAAGTGAAATCAGATGCATAAAACGCCTAGAGCAGCTCACTTCAGTACTTAATACCCCGCCACAGGTTTCGTCATTTTTTCGCTGAATCATCACGCGCCCTGAAGCACGAGTTCTAGATGAGCTACGACCGCCGTGATCACGTGCGAGCCTTACAATGAGTACAATGTTATAACTAATATAGGAGGTTACTCGTGCGATAGGTGGACCAAAGAACTGGCGAATTAGGCTGCATTGCTTGTAAAAAGATTTTTGGCTATATTTGTAAACCTTAACAGAGTTCAACTCATCGTTCTGATAGGCTAGTTAGCTCTATATCTTTCCGTCGCCTCTCACCACCATCTCTTTCTCTTTTTTTTCTTTTCCTTTGTTTTACGACTGCTCAGGCTCCTAGTCTACCGAAGTCTTGATCAACTTTTTCTTTCTTAATCTGGTCATCTGTGTCCGCAATGTTCACTCCGATCTCTCTGCCCATAGTGAATAAAATTTCCCTGTCCTCTTGTGACGTGAACTTGAACTCAGTGCATTTTTCGCCCGGCAGGTGCGAATGTTGTGCTCAACATATGCAACAGCGAAAAGCTCGAGGCTAGCGCCTGCTCCCTGGCATGTCGTGGATGTGTCATCAGCGTTGAAACTTACCGCTCTGCAACAAAGTCTTCAACACGAGTCGATGAACTCTGCGATAAGCTGAAGGGCGTCAACGTCGTCCACGTTGAGCCGGACGTACTGCACTTGAACAACGCGAGTGCCTTGGAAGACAGGTGTCGTGTCGCCAAGCTACTTAATGATGGAATCGCGTCGGGGGCAGTGAAACCATTGATAAGTACATGTTTTCCTCGAGACGAGGCGGTGGAAGCGTTTCGACTGATCGCTAACGGAAACTCAAAGGGCAAAGTATTGATTCAAGTAAGTGTATCTTAATACGCTTGTTATATTGAGTACTTGGTCTACGAAATACTGATTTCCAGCGTACATGATGTCCGCGACAATCGGCCTTACGTATTCATGCCCGCAGAGCACACGTCACTTAATTGACACGTGAGTGCACGAACTTGAGCCCGGATATTTACCCTCTTCAACAACGGACATCAGTCTGGGTCACGCACACCACACCGGTGACATTGACCTGATTTATTGTGAAGGTACTAAATAGCACTGCGTAATGCCAGCGGACGTGCCACTAAAGCTCAATAACTATGGTGTACTGCTTCTGATTACGAGGTTTCAGGCTTGTTTGTTTCCCACGAAGAAATCTGTGCTTTCTTTCTATGACAGCTGGCATTCTCAACTTCTTTTTATTTGTTATTGCTACTATTTGTGATGCGATTGATTTATTAACCCTATAAATTTAGTTTTTATACCAAATTGAACTCCTCTATTCGAAACTGTGATAATGTTGATTTTTACAATAGCGCTTTGATTTTGTACAGAAGATCACTTCGATGCTGATGCCGACGGCAGAAATTCGCCTGGAGTGTCCGCATAATTGCTACGGCAAAGTACATTATAAAATTAAACAAAATTTCCAGGCCAGGTTGTTTTCGATGCACTGAGAAAACGAGAGCTTCGGAGACAAATTTGGTTGAGCTGCTTCTGAGTTAAAGAAAAAAAACAGGTCGCAGTTTTGCCGGGAAGACGAAGCGTCAACTTCAATAGCAAATTAGCAGGCAGTATACGATGTAAAGATAGTTGAAAGCTCTCTAATGCATGCACACGAAAGCTCTCTAATGCATGCACACGACAGGCACCTGGCCTGGAGCCTTTCCGCCACCTCGCCAGCCTCACTGTAAAGGGGCACCACACGACATTCGGTGCAGCTGTTTTGCGCACATCGTGCCTCGCTTACAAACGGGTACGCACGCACCTGCGGCCAAGCCGTCATTTCCTCCATTGTGTTTGAGCCATCGTGGATTGCACCGCACGATTACAGGACTTCAGAAAAAGTGAGATCTACGACCATCTGCACTTAAACAACTTGGGTGACCCCTCCTGTACGAGAACTACGCAACAACGCGCACATCTGTACCGATGACTCGACTACATCAACCAGCTCTGGCGGGCCTGGCGTTATACCGACAATAGTAATAACACCGCGGTTCAAGACGACGGCTACGGCGGCGGCCGACGCTGCGCAGGGCACTTTAATTCTCTGACAGAGAAAATCCTGATAGGTAGGCCGCGTATTGCGGCTCAAGAACGG
Organism: Dermacentor silvarum; assembly: GCF_013339745.2. Lineage (NCBI taxonomy): Eukaryota > Metazoa > Arthropoda > Arachnida > Ixodida > Ixodidae > Dermacentor > Dermacentor silvarum. The sequence goes on from NC_051158.1 coordinate 34,486,471, forward strand.
CTTTATACTATATGCAGTCAGTTCTCTAGACGTGGGTATCACGAACAAGTGACGGACGATATCGCCAATCTTCATTGCGAAGTCAGACAAGAAGGTCCCGAATTTTTTTAGCAGGGGTTACCTGGCTGTCGTAGGATGATTGTGAATGATGACGCAGACAATGTTACTCCAGCTTCCCATCAAGAAAACCATTGCCTTTCCATCCCATACTCCAGGACAGATGCTGCAAGGCAGCTTCGCCACTTGGCACGCACACTCAGGCTAGCAAACTGAAGCACCCTAATATAAGGCGCACAAGACTGCACGAAATAAACCTTTCTCTGCAGCTCCTACCTCCATCCCAATTTCTTCCAAGTCAGGCATCGTTTTTGTGTCGGCTGTAATTGGGATTTGCCTCCACGAAGGCTTATTTTAGACGAATTGGATTGATCTGCAGCGCTACGTGTTATGGCTACAGCTGCGAAGAAAACATTGAGCATTTATTGTGCCACTGTTATCAATTTCAATCGCAAACTTACCCTTCAACGCATTACAACAACTACACGATCAGAAATTGTCCGTTCAGGCAGCACTCGAGCGCTGTGCCTATCGATCGTCGGCCCAGAAGGCTTTGAATGCACTGATGTGTTTCTTGAGGGTGACTGGCCTGTGTGATTGCCTATGACTTAGTGATGACGCCGCAAGCGTGCGCCAGTTCATCCAGTCTCTCCCCGAGCTCTCTCATTTACTTCTTCCCCTGTTCCCTTTCCCTCAGCGTAGGGTAGCCAACCACATGCCTTTCTGGTCAACATCCCTGCTTTCTCCGTTTCTTTACTTGTCTAATTGTCTCCCCTTGTTTTGAAGGAAATAATTGGTGTTTCATTTGATATAGGAGCCAACCTTTCTGGCATATATTTATTCAATGCGTCATGCTTCATTATTCGAACACACCTACTGAACTGTACTACTCATTAATTTGTGCAGGTGCGATCTGAGGAAGGCTGCTCTAGCACCGGTCCTAGCCCAGCATTTGCCGTCGAGGCTTTGCCACGCGTCTATTTGTACGAAAGCAAGACTTACATCATTGTTGGAGGCCTGTCCGACATCGGTCTAGAACTGGCGGAATGGTTGATCGACAGAGGGTGTCGCAAGTTGCTTCTTAACTCGCCATTCGGGGGGAAAACTGGGTTCCAGCGTTTCCGCATTCACAAATGGCAACGCGCTGGAGTCACGGTGCTCGTCAGCGACGCCGACACATCGACGAAGGAAGGGGCGTCAAAGATTGTCCAGGAAGCTGCGGCCATGGGGCCCGTCGGCGGCATTTATATTCTTCTTTCGGTGAGTTCGTGTCATTTTGGTGCGCCAAGGGGGATGCACACCGCGGTCAGATAGAGGAAACTGAACATGTGCCTGCGTTAGCCTAAGTCTAATAATTCCCTGGAGCGTTCGGAGTGTTTTTTTTTATTCTAAATTAGTCGGCACAAACTAAGGTGGAACCAGCGTAGAAGCGCAGGGCAAGAAATTATAGTTGATAGGGCGTACAATTTTCCGGGCTGTCCGTTTGTATCAAAACTCTCTTACGCCTTCATGCGGCATATATGCCTCTTTCAGGCGAACTTGTGCCACTCGGTATTTGCTGCTCTTCAATGAACAAGAACTCCTTTAATATATATATATATATATATATATATGACTCCTTTAAAAACTTCTTTAATAAGAGATATATATATATATATATATATATATATATATATATATCGTACTGGGTGGAATCGAACCAGCGTCATATACATTCAGACAACCTTGTCCGAAAATATATACACATATACGTCATGCCTACACTTCACGGCGGCGGCGCTAGATGGCGCCGCGTATCCAAATATAAGAGTTAGAGAGGAGCTTACCTGCAGTACACGCTTCAAATCTGACGCGTTTTGGCCGTGATTATATGCTGTATCGCTACATTGCTTCAATGCTAAGCGCATTACTGTCGACAGTCATTCTGAGATGGTTTCTGCTGGAGTTCTTGTTCGTAAGCAGTGTTTGCCACTGGGCGGCCTCCTTCGCGAATGATATCTCCAGCATGGCAATTGGATGGCATCAATTCCTGCGAACAGTTCTACTGTAAGTGCTTCCTTTTGTCATGCCAAAACGAGTTATGATTCTAACCGGTGGCTGCTAAGTGTTCACTTTCTATTCGTTTTCATGTCCCTCACTGTTGTCTGTTGCACGAACACCAAGATTCTTCGCGAGATATTTACTTTAAAAAAGATAAAAAGCCGCAGTGCCCCGCGATGCCTTGAACTCCACACTCGCAGGAAGACATTTGAATGTCCTGCCTCACAGTCACTGCACCCGCACTACACAACGAAGGTACTGCGCTTGAAGCATAATTAGCCTGGCCTCTTCAATGCTCTCGACAATGAATGACAGATGCTATGCTCTCTAATTATTCCACAAACCAGCGACGAGGTTTAAATAATTATTAGGACAGGAGTATAGATAGGAGGAGCAAGAAATAGTCATGTCACTACAGGGAACGTATCCTCGGACGATCACTTTCGGCGATTACACTTTCACTGAGCGCTCATTGACTGCTTGCGCAAAACCGGATGAGCTGATTGGTTGGCTGAGCACTGCTTGCAAAGGCGATAGTATCGCCCAAAGTGATCGTCTAAGAATACGTTCCCAGTTGAGCCACTCATAGAGGAAATCCAACCAACCAACCTACCCACCGCTGCTCTGTCCCTGTGGAGGCCCACCTTCGGAAACGGTGACAACTCGTATTGTTTTCTTGTTGTCGTCAAAAATAAAAGAATGCTCACGTGGCAATGGCGGATGTTAACTTCGACCAAGGCCTCATTAAGCAATGCAATACTAACTCCACATAACAATGCGCCAGCTAACACGTCACTGCTTAGCATTAGTGGATAAACTGCAGTTTTAAGTTTCTCTGTTCTCACTGCTCGAAAATGTTTCTCACGGTATCTCAGTCCTCTGATAATCTTACTTCTTCGTTCTGGCCACTGAGAACGAATGAATTTGAGGGTTTTACGTGCCAAAACCACGATTTGATTATGAGGCACGCCGTAGTGGGGGGGACTCTGGGTTAATTTGTACCACCAGGGCTTCTTTAACGTGCCCCCACTGCGTGGGACAGCGGCGTTTTTGAATTTCGCCCCCACCGAAATGCGGCCGCCGCGGCCGGGATTTCATCCCGCGACCTCGTGCCTAAAAGCGCAAGCACAATAGCTGCTAAGCCACCTGGGCGGGGGGCCACTGTGAATGAAGCATTCCAACGTCTGAGTACAAGTCAACTAGAGACAGGTTTCGTTTTATTGCGATAGCAATTATATAGACACTCAAAAGCAGATTTCTGCCGTCGGCGTCGCCGTCGCCGTCGCCGTGAGGTTCCGTATGACGTCAATGGAGATGAAATCGTCACCGCGCGCCGAACGCTGTATGTGCGAGTGAAAGGGCGCGAGGGGCGCGCGCTTTCAGGGGGAGTGAACGCACGGCGGAGAACAAACGCGCGTTCTGCGCCGTGCTCACTTAAGGGCTGCAGAAGTAGGCGTCTCTTTCCTCCTTTACAATCACCATATATGTAGAGCAAACGCGCCTTCTTCCGACGCGCGAGAGGCCGTCGGGGAGTGGGGGGAGGGGGAGGGAAGGGAGGCGACGTTTAGCTGCGGCACCAAGTGCCTATTTATATCAGAGGCTCCGGCAACAGTCACCAACGCCGCACGCATTTTGAGCGAACGCGGGCAAAACGCCGACGGCGTCGACAAGTTCAGCGTGTTGCCGGTGCTGCTGCATGTCCAAAATTATACAGCTGATAAAGCTAATATCATTACTCCGTATAGCTCTCTACAAATTTGCTATCGCAATTAATGCTTCGCCTTTCAGGGACAGTTTTGATGCGCTTTTCTGGGTTACCTCCTCAGCACCCGGGAAAGATTGGTATCATTGCATTGACGAAGTCAAGCTGCACCAGAGGACATCACAGTTTTGGACCTGGGGCCGTTTTTCACGCCGCTACGACTCTAAGAAGACTTCCACCCCGCAGCAGCACCGCTAAGCCTACCAACGAGTAGGGAAGCGGTAGCTGCAACGCGGGAACGCTGATGGCGTGCTTGCAACAGACGGTGACAACGGCGCCCTCTTTGACAGCTGCGGCTGCGGCGGCGCAGGGGAACCCGACGAATAGCAAGACATCGATGCGGCTAGCTGACGCCTCCGATCCTGAGCGCGACAGCATGGAATACCAAGACGCCGATACACCGGAGCAAGGTAGCCAACGCGGCCCCCGAGCGTCCATGCAAAAACGAGCCAGGAACCCAGCCGGTGACGAGGACGGCTGGCAAACAGTGCTAACGCTACGCCAGAAGAAAGCCTTGGCGCAGGGCAAGAAACTGAAGAAAAACGTCGAAGAAAGCAAAGGCGAGACCAGCCAGCCGCATCAATCAAAGCCAACACCCACCGCGAGACGGAAACCCTTTTTCCGGAAACTACCACCGCTGCCGAAAGAGGACTTTAAAGTGGTGTTTCGTCCGCATCAAGGACTGCCAATGAAAAACCTAACAAGCCCACAACTCGCTGAAGCCGTGATTACAGCCTGCCGAGGTCAAGTAAGTGGCGACAAGTTCCTCCTGAGACTAAAACCAGGGTCCAACATATTCATTGTGTCGACGCCGGACGAAACTACGGCAGACCACATCCGTCGCATAACGAGCCTAAACGTTAATGGAAGAATGCATGCCGTTAATGCATACGTGGCCACTGGGGAAGGCACCGGCAAAGGTGTAATACACGGCCTAGCGTCTCACACCCCTGCCGAAACGCTGATGGCGAATCTACGAATCCGCACGCAAGGAGTCGAGATACTCAGAGCACGAATGCTCGGCGATACCAAAACCGCAGTCATTACCTTTTACGGATCCATCATACCACGAAACGTATATTACATGGGTGGTGAGTTGGCGTGCTACCCATATAAGAACACTATTCAATTTTGTAACGCGTGCCGACAGACCGGGCACCGCACAGACGTATGCCCACAGCCTGATCTGCCAGTCTGTCGCACGTGTGGCACGAAAGAACCCCAGGCGGACCACGAATGCCTCCCCATCTGTGACTCTTGTGGTGGGAAACATTTAACAGGAGACAAGGAATGTAAGAGAAGACTAAAGCCCCAAGCACGTCCCCGTGCCTCCATCAAAACACGTAGTAAGAACCCTTGGAAAGACACACCCAAGCAGCCACCACCAGGACCAAGATGGCTCAGCTCGGATGACTCGGAGGACGAAGAGGAGGAATGGCCTTCGCTACACAGAGAACACAAGACAAAAGCCAGAGGTGAATCACGATCGAGATCCCACACCAGAACATCAAATCCAGCCAACCCAAAGAGGTCTAAGAAGGCATCACGCTCCCAGTCCCGGTCAAGATCGAGCACAGGAGACGAGGACATAGATATCCCCCGCCCAAAACCCCACTACCCGCAGCTCAACCCTAAGCCCAGGGCTCCAGGGAACAAGTCGGAGAACACAGATCACACAAAGGTGAGCTGGACGGGGATGGTCAAAACCGGGGCTCCCATTACATCAAATCCCGAGTACCAGAGAGTCTTAGCAGAAAATCGCATGCTCAAACAAACCCTAGAAGAAGTCAAACAGGAAATGGCCGCCCTCAGAGGACAGATTAAACAAATGGCTAAAGTAGAACAACCGAAAACCACAGTAGTGGAAGAAAATATCCCGTCGTCTCAAAAACCGATAGAAGCGATGCTACAGCAAATAATGCAGCAAATGCAGGGAATGCAAAATTTCCAGAAGCAATTATACGACGATTTTAAAACATTAAAAGAGCAAGTCGACGAGCTAGCCACCAATCAAAAACACTTGAATCGTAAGCGTGCTGCAGGTAGCCCAAATGCACCTACCCTTCGAAAAGCCAAAAACGGAGTAGTCTCTGACTCCACGGATGCGGAGGGTGTCACAGGCCATGGCCACTAATCAGGCAAAAACACACGAAATCGTTGAAATTTGGCACTGGAATTGCCGCAGTTTCCAAAAAAAGGCGGCGGCCCTACAGTGCTACATCGACAAGGCGATTGTTAAGCCGGACATTATATGCCTGCAAGAAATTGGCAAATGCACGGTTAAATTGCGCGACTACTATACACATCACAACCCGGATTATCCCAGGATCGCGACGCTGGTTAGCAAAGGGATCGCGTCGACCGTTAGGTACCTTCCTAACGCTCAAACACAACACCATATAGTGGAACTCTTTCCAACTAAGAGAGGCCGCGCCAAAACCCAAATAATCAATATCTATAGCCCACCTAAAGAGAGAGGCACGGATTTTGCGTCTATAATTACCCACGCCATGGGAAACATGGAGAGGAAAGACAGACTAGTTCTCGTGGGAGACTTTAATGCTCCACACACAAACTGGGGATACAGAAGAGATACACCGAAGGGCAAATTACTCCTTCACGCCGTAGAAAATACAGGCCTACAGCTGGAAACGCTGCCCTCGGCACCTACTAGGACAGGGAACAGTGTAAGCGCCGACACGTACCCAGACCTCACTTTTTCGCTGAACGTTAGAGATGGTCACTGGCAAAACTTACAGGAAAACCTGGGGAGCGACCATTTCATAATAAGCTTTTCCACCGCCACTCCCAAACTCAAACGCGACCTCGGTTCCGCATCTATGACGGATTGGCCGGCATATCGCCAGTACCCAGTTTCCTTAAACCCGCCGGCAAATGCGGAGCAATGGGCGCAGGGCCTTAAAGAGGCCTACGAAGCCTCTACCAAAAAAATTACATTAACGACGGAAAACCCAGTGGTCGACCCGCACCTGCTACATTTGTGGGACTGCAGACGAGGACTTACCAAAAGATGGAATCGACAAAGACTAAACAGAAAATTAAGAATAAGGATCGCAGAAATCTCGGCCCAGGCGAGCGAATACGCACGTAAACTACAAGCAGAAAACTGGGCCCAGTTTACTGATTCCCTTAGGGGGACCCTATCGACAGCGAAAACCTGGGCCATCCTAAGAAGTATGATAGATCCAGAAAACACAAAGACCGCAACTACGCGAACCCTCAGAACACTAACCGGCACATACCAAGGCGACAATGACAAATTACTTCAGGAACTTAGGCAGCGATACTTTGGAACAAAAGACCCCGATTATGTCACGCGCGGTTACTCAGGTATAGAAAACGATGCGCTAGATGCCCCTCTAACTAAAGCAGAGCTTTTTGCTGCCGCACAAGCCCTTAGGAAAAATTCAGCACCAGGGGAAGATAGGGTCACCAATCCCATGCTCCGCAATTTAAGTGACGAGCAGCTTGAGCGCTTAGTACACTATTTCAACGAGCAGATCTGGGAGACGGGGCACCTTCCACAACAGTGGAAAGACGCCACCGTCATACTCATCCCAAAAGCAGGCAAGGCTCGCAGTCTGCAGAACTTACGTCCGATATCCCTCACATCATGCCTAGGGAAACTCTTTGAAAAAGTAATTCACACGAGGCTCACGAATCACCTAGAAGATCGTAGCCTCCTATCAGACTACATGTACGGCTTTAGGCAACACCTATCAACTCAGGACGTATTTCTCAGGCTTAAAGAGGAGGTCCTAAGCAATATACCTACGGGAGGGGAGCACATGGTAGTCGCGCTTGATCTCAAAAGTGCATTCGACACCATGTCGCACACGCTCATACTTGAGGAACTAGAAAGAGTAGAATGTGGGGAGAAAATGTACAATTATATACGCTCCTTCCTCACAGACAGGAAAGCCACGATAGGAATAGAAGACATCAGGTCAGATAAATTCGACATGCCAGGTAAGGGTACCCCTCAAGGGGCCATCCTCTCGCCCCTTTTATTCAATTTAGGCATGAACAGACTAGCAAGACGGCTAGAGCCAATTCCAGACTTAAAATTCTCGCTGTATGCGGATGACATTACCCTGTGGGCGACAACAGGCCCTCTAGGGTATAAAGAACAAGTCTTACAAGAAGCGATAGAAACTGTAAATGATTTTGCAGAACAAAGCGGCATGTCCTGCGCGCCAGACAAATCAGAATGGGTAAGGCTACACGGCCGAAACTATCGGAAAGATCAAAGCGTTAGCCTATGGTTAGGTAACAGGGAAATCCAGGAAAAACAAAGAATCCGGATCCTAGGCCTATGGCTACAAGAAAACCGCAGAGCGGACTTCACTATCAAAACGTTAAAAACGACCACCAAACAAATAGCTCGCATGATAAGCAGAGTAACGAGGAAAGGCAGAGGTCTAACCGAGGCGGAGGCCATCCGACTAGTGCACGCGTTTGTACTAAATAGGGTCACGTATAGCCTGCCGTATCAAGAGCTCAGCCCTAGCGAAACCAAAGAAGTGGACGTAATAATACGTATGGCGTATAAAGCGGCACTAGGACTCCCACCCAACACGTCCAACGAGAAATTACAAGCGCTTGGACTCCATAATACTTACGAGGAACTGAGAGCAGCGACTATGCTGGGGCAAAGGGAACGCCTCGACCGCTCTAAGGCAGGGAGACGGGTCCTTGCGGATTTAAATTTCCCTATTCGACCCCATTACTGCGAGGAAGATCTCGTTTCTGTTCCCGAGACATTACGAGAACAGCTGATAGTTTCCCCAATTCCGAGGAACATGAGTCCACTCTACCATGGTGCAAGGCGCGCGGCTAGAGCGAGACAACTCACTAAAAAGTTCAGTGGACACCGTGATGTCATTTACACGGACGTCGCAAAGTCCCATCATGGTCACGTTCTAACGGCAGTAAACTACTCCACACACTCAAACATCAAAATCTCGGCCTCAGTGCGCACCCATTGCACGAGCACAGCTGAAGCAACTGCAATAGCTCTAGCAATCAGACAAGCAGACGCAAGCGGGAACTCGATAGCGGTCCTGACAGATTCGCAAGCAGCATGCCGGATGTTCATAAACGGACGTCTACCGCGCATAACCCTCAAGCTACTAGGCGAAACACTACGTGCATCACACGGCATTACATGGTGCCCGGGACACTCGGGAGTCCCAGGAAACGAACGGGCGAACGCACTAGCTCGCGAACTAGCGAACCGAGCAGACGACGCCCCAAGTAAAATACCAAAGGACCACACCCCGCACGACATCCTGGAGCACCAGCGTCGCGAACGACAAATCTACGCGTTTCCGCATCCGCAGCTGGGAGTAGGAGACGCTCGGAAGTACCGAAAAATCCAAACTCACACCTTTCCGCACTTGCGACTGTGGCACGCAATGTGGCCAGCAGTATATGCCGGTCAATGCCCCTGGTGCGGGGGGCGGCCTTCTCTTCCCCACATTATGTGGGAATGTATATGTAGGCCACCGAACATTAACTCGCCCCTGATACTGACCTCACTAAGGGAGCCCTGGGAGGCCATCCTCGCTCGAGCTGACTTGGAGACCCAGAAGGGTCTCTTAGACCAGGCTGAGCGTACGGCAACGGCCACTGGAGTCCTGGACTAGGGACCCACCCTACCCGCTCCCTTGCCTCTCCCTTTTTTTTTTATTCAATAATGTTTTTCATCATCATCATCGCCTTTCAGGTGAAACTGCGACAACATTTTTTTTTTTTTGTAAACCGACCCAGTTCGGTTAAAAACAGCAAACAACCACATTTTTGGGAACATCGTCACTTCTATTACTCGTGGGTCTTCGGCGCTTCTAAAAGCAATCTTCGCAAAGAAACTACTATAAATTTGGCCTCGTCTAATAATGTTGCTTGTTCAGATATTTCACGCCAGCTGAATACACCGTCTGTTTTGGCTGCATTGATTGCGACAACACCGCCACCTCATTTTCGTGGTATGACATTTCGCAAAGCGCAGCCTGTGACCATTGCGGCAATGAAGAATCAATTGTACTTATTTTGTGCGACTGCCCGCAGTACAGTGCGCAGAGACAATCTCTCAACAACGCGTTCAACTAATTCGACGACCGGCCTCCGTCGGAAGAAAAAATTCTCCACCACGGACTGGCCTTAGCGTCACAGAAGAAGGCCGTGCAGGCGCTTCTGCGCTTCTTGCGAGCCACCGGCCTATCTGACCAACTGTGATTATAACGCTCTTCCGGCATGTGCAATTTTTTGTGTGTTGTTTTCACTCTCTCTCTCTGTCCTTTTTCTAACCCCTATTTCCGTCGTACCTCAGAGCGGGGTAGCAAACCGCATTCTAACATCTGGTTAACCTCCCTGCCTTCCTCACCATCTCTCTCTCTCTCTCGCAGTATATTTACACCTAAAAATCTTTGAAATCCTCAATACGACAATCTTAACCATTCTCATCTTAAGAGATTTCAGCGCGAAAGGAAGGTAAAGTCTAAATCAGCATATCGTTACCCCTACTCCCACCAAGGAAATTGTAGCGCCTGGGTTAGCGTGTCATGGTCGTAGTTAATTTCTAGGTACTACACCTGAGACTTATGAAAATATGACTCAAACAGTGGAACCCTGGTGGGAATAATAAGTTTTTTGTTTGTTTTTTTTTTTACTTTTCGTAATACAGTTACTTCAGGACGTGCCTTACACGGAGCGTAATGCCGATGAGCTCGACTTCTTCATCAAGTTGAAGGTTGACGGCACCATACATTTGGACGAGCTGTCTAGGAAATGCTGCCCTCATCTCGACCACTTCCTCGTCTTCTCATCGCTGTGCTCAAGTTGTGGTAGCCCTTGTGACCCATACAGTGGCTACGCCGACTCTGTTGTTGAACGCATTTGTGAGAACCGGGCTGCAGATGAACTACCCGGTGAGTTGTATGTTTTTTATGGGGACATTTAGGGAGATGAAATGTTAGCCCATAATACGTCGTCTTAGAATCGAAGCGACAAATAGAATGACTTTCGACTTTTTTAGTGCGAACGTTGTAGCCACTAATTGCTAACGCAGACTGAAACGCATGTAAGCAGTCCGAGTGAGCGGTCCTTTCCCTTACCTGTTCCGGCAGATGCAATAAGAAAGGTAGGCCTGGCTATTAATAATATGTACTAATAAACGACATGTTTTGTTTGCATTTATCAACGAAGTTGGTTTATGAGCCCGAGTACATGTGTGTTTACATCAATGCACAAATATACAGAAAAGATCATGAGCTATTCCACCCTATGAAGGTGGATGACCAGCGAAGCTGTTTAGCACACAACACAGAGGTATATTAAAGTTGTCCAATTTAGCAGCCCGGTACCTGTGTCTTTTTACCATGTTGTGCACCTGGCCATTTTGGTCGTCTTGCATGGCGTTCCGCATGCGGTCGGCGTATTCTGCACAATCTTCACCGGTAGTGTTAGCCGCCCGCCGGCGACGAATGCATTCTCGTCTCTGTTCCTGCCGTGGCTCTTTTTGGGCACGTTGTGCCTCGGGAGTCCGGGCTAAACGCGGCCTCCCCACTACGACGACAGAAGAACAGTGAAATTTAAAATCAAGAACGGCAACTTGTGTTTCTGATTTTTTTATATACATTCGCGTGGACGACGGGACCGTCGCTCTGAGAAGCCGGAGGAAACTAGACACGCGTGAGGATTCGACGCATAGAGTTAGTTTACTAACTCTAGAGGAAAAGCTGGACGAAAAAAGTGGGAACCGCAAAGGCGCCGCCGTTTTGCTACGGCTCACTTTTGTAGCACAAAAAGTTTGAAAATATTATGCAAAAGTTCTTCGTTCCGTATATTTTTCAGAAAGATCGGATGGCTATTTAGAAAATGTGGATGTAAAATTTACGCTGTCTAAAAGGCTGCGTTTACAAGCGGCTTAACTACATCGCACTACCATAATGACGGAGGCTCGGATTCGCGCTGATTGGGCGCCTCGTCTGAATCGCATGTAGTCGTTGGCGCCTGAGCGCCTGCATAGAGTAGCAACATGACAGCGCCTTTGCAGTTCCCGATTTCAATAAATGGGCCCTATGGGGAGCTCTTCGTCTAGAGTACGGCATATTACCTGAATGATTATATGCCACCGCCAACATGGGAGAGAGGTAGGAAACGAAACTAGATACGCAAGCTCTTGGAACGTTGACAAAGAGAGGGCGGTGCGGACGTAGACATGGCCGACGCTAGTCTTTCAGCGTAAATTCTTTGAGTAATTTTTATTACCTACCTGAAAGCCTACTGATCATGAAAATGGATCCTATTGATAACTAATCTACTGAAAATGCATATCCACGTGGTGACACGTAAAATGTTTTGCATAGAATCAAACGATTTAGCATCAAATTCGGTACCTAAGTTTTTGCACACGCAGAGCAAAAATGCAGGGAAGCCTACCTATAAACAGCTTCGCCGTAGAAAATGGCATTCACAAACACCTTAAAGTGCCTGCGATTCGCACCAGAAAGATTTGTCGCCATGTGATCGGCAAAGGCTGCTGTTAAGCCTGGAAATTTCGTATAAGTTTCTGGCAACTTGATGGAAAGCTTTCGTGCATAGAATAAAGGAGTGAGAAATTTCTTGAGTGTAAGTGACTATTCTGCACGTTACAAGAAAACTAGAAGCAAAAAACAGCAAGACTAGGTTTCATTTTTTTTTTCGTTCATGTGTACAGAGCGGCCCTAATATGAACCGAACGAAATGCCATACAAACCCGTAAGGCAGTTTCAAATGTTTGTTTTACTAATTACTAAAACCCTCACATTTAGTCGTAAACCTCGCCTAGGAATCATACCTATCTTCCCCCTAATTTCCCGCAAATGGTAACTCGTTGCCACAATTAATTCTCCCAGAAATTTCGGGACAGCACACGTAGAGTGGTTTCGAGAACGTCAGCTGCGTTAACATGCTTCGCGGTAAAAATTATTTTGCATGTCCTTCTAGGACTCGCCATACAGTGGGGCGCCCTTGAAGACGGAAGCCCCAAAGTGACGTCAGATGGCACAGTGCCCCAGCGAATTAGATCCTGCTTGGATGTAATTGAACGGTTCCTGGGTCAAAGTCATCCGGTCGTCTCAAGCCTGGTCAGGACAAACCTGCCTTTGGAGCCCCATAAGACCCCAGATAAGATGGATCTCGTCTGCTCCGTCGCGCGCGTTTTTGGTATATCCACAGAGTTTTCTATATTTGTCTCATTAAACCTGTTGCACATCTATTCAAAATCTTTCCGCATTTAGCGTGCGAATGTTCCGGCAAGAAAGGTTACTTGCTAATCTAGCCCCCCTAACATCAAGATATCCACAGAGCCGGTATGCGCCCTATGTATTTGAACCTCTGCGATTGCTTATCTCAATTCCTGCGTCCTACACCTGGGAAACCAGTTCTGCGGAAACCCGCAAGGTGGACGAAGTATCCTGAAATGAAAAAAATTGTCATCCACCCGAATGTGGCACGAAGCCACAATGTAAAAATTCGTCCTGGTTGAGGATGAATTCTTCCGGGTTGATGCCGGAGCAGGCCGAATTTTTTCTCACCTGCGAAGCGTTCCTTCTGAGACACCCGTACGGGTTTGCTTTGTAGCTTGGTGCCACATTCGGGTGGATGACAATTTTTCCCTTGCACATCTCACACCTGTGCACAAATTCAGAAATAGAAATGGCTATGGGTAATTGAATGTTGCAATGCATTATTTGTTGGAAATAGCTTTTCTTTTTTTGTCTATGCGGAGATAAAGAAGCTGTAGCGCGAACAAAAAATTGTGTCTCGCTTCAGAGCAGCAGCTTCAACCACCCCGGATTGTTTCGGTACATTAAAAAGAAGGGTTCTACCTGATGTAGGCAGCTGCAAAGCATTCAGTTTTAGGCACACATCATGCTTGTTGGGGCCAAGGAAATAATTATGCAGGTCATAGCTTTCGGTACAACTGGATCTATTATCCAGGATGAAGGTGGATCACGAATCGGTTGTCAAAAGGAAACTCACAGGTTCTGTTATGCGACTGTTATACCATTTTAATATGAGCTCTTATCACATTGATGGTAAGATCATGATGACATCCGCATGAATTCGTCTCCTATCCTGATCAGTAAGTTGGGATATTATGGCCTACTGCCGCGGCAAACTGTTGACAACGCTGCTATTAACAAGTAATACAGCTGTCGCTGTCAACCTCACGTCACACTGGTCATAGATATCAGATATAAACGCGCACGTATGCATAGACGTACGTCGTCCACAGATATCGCGTAAGTACAGCGCCCTCCATGCAGTATAATGTGGTGGAGAACATTTCGGGACAAGTGTCTTACATGATAATGATGATAAGATCCATAATGACGGATGTGTTTTTTAGTAAGCTTCACTGTAAAACCTAAATGTAATGCAGCAAAATCATGTACAATGAAAAGTGAAAATAAGAACGCCAAACAGAGGCTTCAAAAAAGCATGTGAGATCATGTTAAAGCGACTGGTGCAGGATGTCCTTGGCCCAGAATGGGCAGCGAAGGGATCAAACCTAGAAGCAGGGTGGTCCATGTTTTCCAGATTTACTGGACAACCAAGGAGGACAATGGCCAACCCACGGACCCATGTGGGTTCCTGTCTTTTTTTTTTTTTTTTGGTGTCCCGAAATCACCACGAAAGTGTACTATGTAATGACAGGCTATTTTTACCTGAGTAATTGCGCAAATTCTCTTTCCTTCAACGCAATACACTGTGTATGCTTCCTCGCATTACGCAGCATTACTGCGGTGAAGTCATTTTGCAAAGCATATAAGATCCGTGTTTATTTCGGAATCCAGCGCGCCTGCCGCACACAAGCGCATTCGCCGCTTTTCCACCTGTCAGTAGATTTTCTACTTCACACAATTCTTCTGACCCTCCTTCCGCGCCCCCTTTCGCCCACCTTGCAACTTGCTACAGTGATTACATACAATGAAACGTCCAGTGGGAGGAGGTTTTGAGCTGCTCAAAGCTATCGTGTTGCAATTGGGCGTATTTTGGATTCGTCATCCCGGGCTGCCCAGGCCTGTGCGACAAGATGCGCAGGCCAACGCTGACGGACTGAATGCAGCACTTTGGGCAATCCTGAGCAGTGCGGAAGGACATAACCAAAGACACCTTCTTTCGTAGTTGTCCAACGAATGCTCTAAACTACCTGCAAGGTCAGGACGATTAACTTGCAACAGCTTCACAAAAAGGCAAACCGCAAGTATGATAACCCACATACGTCTGTGTAACAAAAATTGACAGTTGCTAAAGTATTCTTACGTGATTTGAATGCCAAAGCATTCTAACGCGTCGCGTGGCGTGACGTGATACATAAGCATCTCGGAATCAATTTCACTTCAAATTATCTCGTGACCATGATACGGGACGTCCTGCATTGTCACATGTCCTTATTAACTCTACCTTAATCCGCATTGCTCTAATTTGTACCAACCTTAATCCCTTTTAATCCACCTGAATTCACTTTACTTAGGCGAAAGCATTAGATGGCTTATGGGTCGTAATATCCGTTGTCCGGCGTTATGGCACCGAAATTCATCGGGCTACTGTGCCACATGGTGCACCAACATAGGTGATGGGCTCGAGTGCCATAGTTAACTCTACCTCAATTAAGGTATAGTTAAGGCACTCGAACCAACGTCCTTTGGAGGTAGTCGAACCGAGGACCTTTGGTGCTACTTAATTAGGCAAACTTATTTATGAACAGTTTATGATACAGTTAATTGTTTAAGATACAGTTTAAGATGGAATATATATTGTTACGGGGAAAGAGAGGTTTAAGTTATAATTACAGAATATGTACAAGGCATGCAAGATGCAAAACCAGTCCGCGCGACATCAGAGATCGTCGTCGTTCTGTATTGTCCTCAGCGTTGTCTCGAGCATTGCTTGGTAACAATATTAATGACTTGCCGATTATTACAACAAACAATAGACTCTTTGCTGACAACACTGCATAGTGTACTCCCCAATAACTAGCGCTTAGGACATTCTCACGCCCCAGAACGCTGTCTTCAAATACAATATAGACCAAGAAATGGCTAAGGTCATTTATTGTACGGAAAATCTCTATGATCGCGTTCAATCAGCGTGAATATTAATTCCTGTCTATTACCTTTGTTATTTTCCTATATACCCATCTGAATCTTTTCAATACATTGGTGTCCGGATTTCTGCGGAACGAGCCTGTACTCACCACGTTAGTCACGCTGGTAACTGTGCTTATAGAGTAGCTGGTCCCATTGCCGTAACACTGAAATCGCACCTTTCTCTTTTAAGCTGCTTGCTCATAAATTTTTTGCATTCTTAAACTAGAATGTGGCAGTGTTGTATTACGGCTGTAGAAAGCTAATATTACTAAATCTATAGAATAAGTACAACACCACGAGACTAGACTCATTCTTAACGGGTACGCTTGTAACACAAGCATTCCGGCTTCAAGAACACAGCTTCAACATGACACACTCGCTCCCCGCTGTAAAATAGCACCCCTCTGCCATTAGGTCAATGTTTTTATGCTTCCCCACCTTTCAACAACCTGATCAGCCCAGTCCACCGTGCTTCCCGCCACAGCCACCTCAACGCCATTTTTTCTCCAAGAGCTGACACACCCACAATCCAGCGGTCATTTTTCCTGCGCACAACCAAATATACTTGAATGGTCTGCTGCCAAGCCTTCATTACCTTGATTGATTATCCGTCTCTGTTCGAAACCTCGGTCATTGTTTCACCTTCCTCAATGTACATCTTTGGCGCGTCTGTCAACTCTCATCCTCGATGTAATGCCCCTCCATGGGTACAATGAATGAATAAATAAATGAATATAATAAATAAATAATTAAGAAACAAATAAAGCAGTAAATATCCGAGACAATAGACGGGAGTATGGTGGCTGCAGGTGCTAAATGGTGCACCACCACCCGCGCTATGCGGAACTTGTAGCCTCGGCTTTAATCTGCGAGAAGGTGTCTTTCGTACGCGTTCGTTTCAATTTTCCTATTAATTCGACATTTCATTTACGGGTAACAGTTAGTTGCTCTTGTGTTTTTCCTCGCACATTGCCTTTTTATTGAGATGTTCGTAACTAACGTGTTCCCGCAGGATTTCGAGATCCGATGAACTTGGATCCCACCGCGACCCTCGGCGACTTGGGCATGGACTCCGCGATGGGCGTGGACGTTCAGCAGCTGATTGAGGAAGAATGCGGCCTCAACCTGTCCGTACACGAGATCCGACAGCTCACCATCGACCAATTGCTAAATATCGGCGGCGTGAAAAGTGATTGCGCAGCTACCTTATTAAAACGCACTCCAACGGGCGCGTAACGCAGTCGGTGGCAGACGGGGATCATGCCTGCAGTTTTGCACGAACGAGTAAATCGAATCGTACGCAGCTCCTTTTCACCTTATCCCAATTTCGTAATAAAAATGTGTAGACTGCATTCATTCATCCGTCTCTGAATTGATTTACTGGCACAGTAGCACAACTTTCACTGCGAACACGGTTTACTAAAATACTTTCGCATCGTCGTTGCCATTGTTGTTGTTTTGTTGTTGTTGGGCGTTGTTTGCATGAAGATACTTGCGCGTGGACTCTTCTGCTCCTGTGAGATAAGTGACCGTACTATAATTACACTGGACTGTGCTTTCGGTGGTGGTGCCGTAGATACATTCCTTGTGTGCTTGTATGTTTGTGAGTATAGTGTTTGTCGATATTTTCTTCTTGCTTTGCTTTCTTTAGCGTTTCTTAAGTAACGAATTCCGAATTGTGGGATAGCCGGCTTTAAAGTAGCCTACCTTCTGATATTTCTACACCTAAAATTTGAAAGAAAAGAAGCGTCGTCTTTATTACCTACACTATTGACCATGTTGACCTCCAAAATACATGGGCGGACGACACCACTCCCACTCAGCGTAATGCCCCTGGGACGGAACTTGCAGTGTTTTACTGCTATTAGGATTGTTTGCCTACTTCTGTCTATCTTTCTATCTCTCTATCTAACTATCGATTGATCGATCTATCTATCCGCTTACGCTTACCCAGTGGACCTTGTCTACTACCTCGGGCCACTAGGTATGTGCCCACGGGGTCAGGATGCCGTGGTGGTCGTTCCATCATCGTCGTTCTAGATTCGTGATCTCACACTCGTCATGCCGTGGTCGTCACGCCTTCTATGCTGCCCCAGTGACCAAAGTGGTCTAATAGCTCGAGCCCAGAGGCATGTGCTCGTGGTCGGGATGCCATTGTGGTCGTTGCATCACCGTCATTCCAGCTTTGTCATCCAATTGTCATCAAGCCGTCATCGTCGTCACGCCATCATTCATTCATCATTCATCATCAGGCTATATTTATGTCCACTGCAGGACGATTTATGTCCCTGCAATCTCCAATTACCCCTGTTCCTAGCTGATTCCAACTTGCGCCTGCAAATTTCCTAACTTCATCACTCCACCTAGTTTTCTGCCGTCCTCGACTGCGCTTCCCTTCTCTTGTTATCCATTCTGTAACTCTAATGGTTCATCGGTTATCCATCCTACGCATTACATGGCCTGCCCAGCTCAATTTTTTTCTCTTAATGTCAGCTAGAATATCGGTTATCCCCGTTTGTTCTCTGATCCACACCGCTCTCTTCCTGTCTCTTAACATTAGGTCTAACTTTTTCGTTCCATCGCTCTTTGTGCGGCCCTCAACTTGTCCTAGAGTTTCTTTGTTAACCTCCAAGTCTCTGCCCCATATGTTAGCCAACTGTTAGAATGCAATGATTGTACACTTTTCTTTTAAACGGCAGTGCTAAGCTTCCAGTCAGGATTTGGCAATGCCTGCCGCTTGCACTCCAACCCAATTTTATTCTTCTGAAAATTTCCTTCTCATGATTAGGGTCCCCTGTGAGTAATTGACCTTCAAGATACCAGGACAGCCAACTGGCTCTCCTGGACCAAGCCCAGCGAGCCGCTCGTGCCAGTGGAGCCTTGGACTAGGGGCCCCAACCACGGGACCTCAAATTTCATTTTATCCATTAAAGTTTCTCTCACTCTCTCTCCCCCCAATAAAGAGTGTATCACTTCTTCTTCCATTGCTGGAGGCACCCTTTGAAGTAATTTTCTGCTAAGCGTCTGCATTGAAAAATCCCGTATGCCTCATGTGCCTTGTATCCATATTCCTATATGATTCTAGTGTCGCGTTGTCGTGACGGCGAATAACTACACTGGCACAACGCAATTTACGAAACTATTTATTGGCCCAACCTGTGCCCAGCAAAACAGATAACCATCAGTACAATGATAGTGACGAGCATACTCGTCAATCATCGAAATCTGATCTGAGTATCAGACGCGTCAGATTTTTATACTTGGCTCGATGAACCTTTCAGCGTATTGGCTGGTGCTTGTGTAAGCTCTAGGATGTGCACCAGTATTCGCATCGCGCACATAGTCTTATTACACAAGGCTCGGCGACAACATAGGCAACACATAGAACCATTCATAACACTCGCAAAACTTCCTTTAGGGAAAAGCGCGTCTTGCGCTGAGCGATATCATTTAACTTTTGTTAGCCGAAGAAAGACGGTTACTGGAAAAGATACATAAGTAATCTTTACAATAGGATCCTGCATAAAAAGCTGTATATTCTCATATACATACACCTATATCTCATAGGTGGAGGCGTGGAGTAGAGGTAGAACACCCGACTTCAAATCTGAAGGTCGTAAGTTCGAATCCTGCTCCATTCCACTACATTTTCAGGCATGGAGTGGTGCCTGACACCGGCAAAGAAAAAAAAAATACATATTGCCGAGAGCTAGTGGGGCTATACTAGTTCAGGTGCAACCAAACTAGGCAGGCCCACTAAGCTTCATCAAAGTCACTCCCTCATCAGAACAGGAATTGGCCTCCCTGGTGCAGTATTCGGCCACTACCTCCCTCATGACTCCGACAATTAACCCATGGCCCTCAGTTCCCAGTGGCTGCGGAGCACCTGACCAAGGCGGCGGTCAGACCTGCTACGCGGCAGAGGGTGCTAAGAATCTCTGGGTCAAGGCAGGCCGCCAATGGAAACTGAACCTGGCAACGTTCAACACGCGCACCCTCTCGAGTGAGGCTAGCTTAGCAGGACTATTTGAAGAATTATCAGGCATTTCCTGGGATATTATTGGCCTTAGTGAGGTTAGAAGAACTGGTGAGGCTTACACAGTACTGACTAACGGCCACGTCCTCTGCTACAGAGGTCTTCCAGATAAGAAAGAATCCGGGGTAGGATTTCTAGTGCATAACAACGTAGCGGGCACCATTGATGAATTCTACAGCATTAATGAAAGGGTAGCAGTCGTCGTAATAAAGCTGAATAGGAGGTACAAAATGAAGGTAGTACAAGCCTATGCCCCAACCTCTAGTCACGATGATGAAGAAATAGAACAGTTTTATGAAGATGTTGAACTAGCAATGAGAAAGGTGCAAACTCAGTATACTTTAGTCATGGCCGACTTCAATGCAAAAGTGGGGAAAAAGCAGGTTGGTGAGCAAGCCATTGGCAACTACGGCATCGATTCTAGGAATGCAAGAGGAGAGATGTTAGTAGAATTCGCGGAAAGGAATAGGCTCCGAATAATGAATACCTTCTTCAGGAAGCGCAGCAACAGGAAGTGGACCTGGAAAAGCCCTAATGGAGAAACAAGGAATGAAATAGATTTCATACTCTCTGCCGATCCAAGCATAGTGCAGGATGTAGAAGTGTTAGGTAAGGTTAAGTGCAGTGACCATAGGTTAGTGAGGTCTAGGATTTCCGTCAATTTGAAGAGAGAGAGAGTGAAATTAGTCACGAGGAAACAGGCCAACCTAGAGGCAGTAAGGGTAAAAGCAGACCAATTCAGGCTGGTGCTCGCAAACAAATATGCAGCTTTAGAACAGGAAGATGAAGATAACATAGAGCTAATGAATGAAACCGTAACTAGGCTGATCTCAGAAGCAGCAATTGAAGTGGGAGGTAAGGCACCAAAGCAACCTGTAGGGAAGCTCTCCCAAGAAACAAAGGACCTAATAAAGAAACGACAAAACATGAAAGTGTCCACCTCAAGAGATCAGGTAGAATTCGCTGAACTTTCAAAACTGATCAACAAGAAGAAAGTAAGGGATATTCGAAATTATAACGTGGGAAAAATTGAGGAAGCCGTAAAGTATGGACGCAGCATGAAATCAGTAAGAAGAAAACTAGGCATAGGACAAGGCAAGATGTATGCACTGAAAGATAAGCATGGTAATATCATCAGCAATTTCGATGACATAGTAAAAGCAGCAGAAGAATTCTATACTGACCTGTACAGTAGCCAAAACAGCCAAGCTACTTCCATTCGAAATAGTGATGAACCGGATACAGAAGCTCCTTCTACAACTAGCGATGAAGTTAGAAGGGCCTTGAAAGACATGACCAGGGGAAAAGCGCCTGGAGAAGATGCAATAACAGTAGATTCAATCAAAGATGGAGGAGATATCATGCTTGAAAAGCTTGCGGCCCTTTATACGCAATGCCTCACAACTTCAAGTGTACCAGAGAGCTGGAAGAAGGCCAACATTATACTTATCCATAAGAAGGGAGACGTTAAAGAATTTAAGAATTACAGACCCATTAGCTTGCTTTCAGTATTGTATAAAATATTCACCAAGATAATTTCCAATAGAATCAGGACAACACTTGACTTCAGTCAACCAAGAGAACAGGCTGGCTTCAGGAAGGGATATTCTACGATGGACCATATCCATGCCATCAATCAGGTAATCGAGAAATCTGCGGAGTACAATCAACCTCTCTATATGGCTTTCATAGATTATGAAAAGGCATTCGATTCAATAGAGATATCAGCAGTCATAGAGGCATTGCGTAATCAAGGAGTGGAGGAGGCATACATGAATATCTTGGCAAATATCTACAAGGATTCCACAGCTACCTTGATTCTCCACAAGAAAAGTAGAAAGATACCTATCAAGAAAGGGGTCAGGCAAGGAGACACAATCTCTCCAATGCTATTCACTGCATGCTTAGAAGAAGTATTCAAGCTCTTAGACTGGGAAGGATTAGGAGTGAGGATCGATGGAGAATATCTCAGCAACCTTCGGTTTGCAGATGACATTGTCCTATTGAGCAACAATGGAGAGGAATTACAACAAATGATTGAGGACCTTCATCGAGAAAGTGCAAGAATTGGGTTGAAGATGAATATGCAGAAGACAAAGATAATGTTCAATAGCCTGGCAAGGGAACAAGAATTCAGGATCGCCAGTCAGCCTCTAGAGTCTGTAAAGGAATATGTTTATCTAGGTCAATTACTCACAGGGGACCCTGATCATGAGAAAGAAATTTACAGAAGAATAAAATTGGGTTGGAGTGCATACGGCAGGCATTGCCAAATCCTGACTGGGAGCTTACCACTGTCGTTGAAAAGAAAAGTGTACAATCATTGCATTCTACCGGTGCTAACATACGGGGCAGAAACTTGGAGGTTAACAAAGAAGCTCGAGAACAAGTTAAGGACCGCACAAAGAGCAATGGAACGAAAAATGTTAGGCCTAAGGTTAAGAGACAGGAAGAGAGCGGTGTGGATCAGAGAACAAACGGGGGTAGACGATATTCTAGTTGACATTAAGCGGAAGAAATGGAGCTGGGCAGGCCATGTAATGCGTAGGATGGATAACCGGTGGACCATTAGGGTTACAGAATGGATACCAAGAGAAGGGAAGCGCAGTCGAGGACGGCAGAAAGTCAGGTGGGATGATGAGGTTAGGAAATTTGCAGGCGCAAGTTGGAATACGCTAGCGCAAGACAGGGGTAATTGGAGATCGCAGGGAGAGGCCTTCGTCCTGCAGTGGACATAAATATAGGCTGATGATGATGATGATTCTCATATAAATCTATGTGAACATATAGGAACATGGTAGGGGGCACATCAGTTTTTTGCAGTAAAGCGCACCAGCAGGGACGCTGTTTCCTTCTGAAGTCACATGTCCGAAATGCCACCTCCGGCTCACCACCTTCCCTAGGGCTCTACACCTGAGGAGGCAGAGGAGACCGCCATCGCCTTAGCCCTTGCACATTCGGATGCTCAATACATTTAGAGATTCAAAGACGGCTAACTGGTAGACAACAAAGGCAAAGCCATAAACTCAGCCACGGTCAACACTGACTAACTAGAGGTCACGGAGCAAGTAACGATCGCTCTAGCACTAACTGATAGAAGTAGACTATATATTTATAGCGATTCACGAAGTGCGGTCCGAGCTTGTCAGACCGGTACAATATCATAACAGGCATTACACATCACCTGAGGAGGCAGAGGAGACCGCCATCGCCTTAGCCCTTGCACATTGGGATGCTCAATATATTTAGAGATTCAAAGACTGCTAGCTGGTAGGCAACAAAGGCAAAGCCATAAACTCAGCCACGGTCAACACTGACTAACTAGAGGTCATGGAGCAAGTAACGATCGCTCTAGCACTAACTGATAGAAGTAGACCATATATTTATAGCGATTCACAAAGTGCAGTCCGAGCTTGTCAGACCGGTACAATATCATAACAGGCATTACATATCACCTGAGGAGGCAGAGGAGACCGCCATCGCCTTAGCCCTTGCACATTCGGATGCTCAATATATTTAGAGATTCAAAGACGGCTAGCTGGTAGACAACAAAGGCAAAGCCATAAACTCAGCCACGGTCAACACTGACTAACTAGAGGTCACGGAGCAAGTAACGATCGCTCTAGCACTAACTGATAGAAGTAGACCATATATTTATAGCGATTCACGAAGTGCAGTCCGAGCTTGTCAGACCGGTACAATATCATAACAGGCATTACACATCACCTGAGGAGGCAGAGGAGACCGCCATCGCCTTAGCCCTTGCACATTCGGATGCTCAATATATTTAGAGATTCAAAGACTGCTAGCTGGTAGGCAACAAAGGCAAAGCCATAAGCTCAGCCACGGTCAACACTGACTAACTAGAGGTCATGGAGCAAGTAAAGATCGCTCTAGCACTAACTGATAGAAGTAGACCATATATTTATAGCGATTCACAAAGTGCAGTCCGAGCTTGTCAGACCGGTACAATATCATAACAGGCATTACATATCACCTGAGGAGGCAGAGGAGACCGCCATCGCCTTAGCCCTTGCACATTCGGATGCTCAATATATTTAGAGATTCAAAGACGGCTAGCTGGTAGACAACAAAGGCAAAGCCATAAACTCAGCCACGGTCAACACTGACTAACTAGAGGTCACGGAGCAAGTAACGATCGCTCTAGCACTAACTGATAGAAGTAGACCATATATTTATAGCGATTCACGAAGTGCAGTCCGAGCTTGTCAGACCGGTACAATATCATAACAGGCATTACACATCACCTGAGGAGGCAGAGGAGACCGCCATCGCCTTAGCCCTTGCACATTCGGATGCTCAATATATTCAGAGATTCAAAGACTGCTAGCTGGTAGACAACAAAGGCAAAGCCATAAACTCAGCCACGGTCAACACTGACTAACTAGAGGTCACGGAGCAAGTAACGATCGCTCTAGCACTAACTGATAGAAGTAGACCATATATTTATAGCGATTCACAAAGTGCAGTCCGAGCTTGTCAGACCGGTACAATATCATAACAGGCATTACACATCACCTGAGGAGGCAGAGGAGACCGCCATCGCCTTAGCCCTTGCACATTCGGATGCTCAATACATTTAGACATTCAAAGACGGCAAGATCTAGTACCACTCCTTATGCTGGTTCAAAAAGAGCAAGATCTATTACCATTCCTTATGCTGGTTCTCAGCACACATAGGTAATATAGAGAAGCCCCCCCCCCCCCCCCCCCCTGTATCTCAAGGAGATGGCCCAGAAGAGCACGCGAGAACTGACCCTCCGCGACGGCACCCTCGACGGTACAAACCATAGGCGCCGACTGGGGGGGGGGGGGGGGGGGGGGCTCGAGCCCCCTTCGGAATTTTCCTGGGGGGCTGAGCCCCACCCCCCCCCCCCCGCCCCTAAAATGTCATTACCAGAGTTCTGCTACCCACGTAACTTGCGGATTCTCTTGCGTTGCCTGCACATTTTCACTTTTGTTGTTGCTAAAAGCTTACGGCACCATTGTTCGCGCAGACGAGCACGGCTTTTAATTTATACTTTCGCTTTCTTTCGGCAAATCCTGACAATAGCAGGACAAGCGCATTAAAAGCACCAGCGGCGGCTACCTAATCCGTGTTTCCTCAAGTTAACATTTTTTTTTATTTCCGCTGAGAACACTACGCACCGACACAATATATTTAAATATATACAAAGGACAAAGTTTATTATATTTTTTAAAGAGAAGGAGGTAGCCAACTAAATGGATAGCCTATACCTAGAAAATGAATATGTTGATATATGTTCACCTCACTTCAAATTACTTTGCGTGCTTTTTTGACCCTGAAAAAAACCTGCAGACTTCAGTGACCCCTTCGGCAGAGTCTTCTATTAACGGCGTGTGAAAAGCACTTGAGTGATATGTGTCTCAATATTGATTCTCTTTCCAGTAGGCAATGCTAACGACTGGCGACAAAATAAAAGAGAAAAAAAAAGCTCTTCCAATTATTTACAGCATTTACGCATTAGGGATGGAAACATCACCTCTTGCATGCAGAAGCCATAAATATGGGGTGTTTCAGCAAACACTTTCAAAAAATTTTTAAAGGTTGCCTGTGGCAGATAGCACAATTCTAGTTCATGCGCTGGTCCACTCGAAGAGGTGGACATTACTTGCACAAAAAAATTAAATGCATATTCGACTAATTAAAAAATCACCAATTAGGTTTTAAACATATTAACTTAATGCCCGTGTTGCGATTTACAAATTCTAGCAGTGGAATTCGCGAGGCGGATGCACTAGGAACTAATACTCAGCATGGCACCAGTTTCGAGATATTAATTCCGAACATTACGGAGAAATGTATTGGCGTTCCAGTTACTTTTGCGCTTACTCGCCGTGGTTGTTTAGTGGATATGGTGTTGGACTGCTAAGCATGAGGTCGCGGGATCAAATCATGGCCACGGCGGCTGAATTTCGATGGGCCGAAATGCTAGAAAATCCCGTATACTTAGATTTAGGAGCACGTTAAAGAACCCCAGGCGGTCTAAATTATTGCAGAGTCCTCCACTACAGCGTGCTTCATAATCAGATTGTGGTTTTGGCACGTAAAATCACATAATTTGTTCTTTTCATACTTTTGCGCTTTGATGCATAACACTACGTTTTCTACACTACACTACCGTCGCGCCTCTAACCTAAGCTGCTTCGCATTATCGCGCGCGGAGCTGCAGGTGTTGCCATTCGTTGCGCAATCCGGAGAGGAGGGGGCGTCGGAGAGGAGAGGAGGAATGCCGAGAGGAGAGGAGATGAGACGAGGAGAGGAGAGGAGGGGGAGGAGGATGCGCATGCGCAGTAGGGGTGTGGACGCCGCACGGCGGATGGATGGATGGAGGGAGGGAGTGACATAGCCCCGACCATAAGATGCTTCGCATCTAAAACTTAATTGGTTAATTTTGTTAATTAGTCGATTATGCATGTCAATTTTTGTGCAAGTAATGGCCGCCTCTTCGAGTAGACGAGCTCATGAAATAGAATTGGACTATGTGCTACAGGCCAGCTTTAAAACTTTTGGAAACTGTTCGCTGAAACACCTTGTATATAGAATTCAGTCAGTAACCGAAATGATGCCAAACCGGATTCACTCAAAATCAGAATAAATAGAAGTCTAGAAGTCATGCGCAGAAACGCTTATACTCGGACACAAAGTACTAAAAAAATAAAAGTGCAGTTTGGCCGAAAAGGCGAAGCAGTATTAGTGATAGCGAAGTAGAAGACAATTACATGAAGGAAGATTCTTACCTTGTAAATCCGTGTAAGGATCGCACCCGTGTAAGGGCCGCTCCCATAACTTGACAACCAATATTTAAATAAACGGCATCCAACCGAGAAGCAATCGCGTTCCGTGCTCTGATTCTGATCGAGCTCAACAGCGAATTGTTGCGCGCAGCGTACTTTCGCGCGTCGCTACTGGATGTCAAGAGGAGGCAATCGCGGAGGCTTACGGCGGATTTCATACTCGTAGTTTGAAAAATGAGGTCAAATGACCCGGTGCCATGAAAGGCTCGTCAAAATCGCGACAGAAAAGTGTGGCCCTTACACGAGTTATAGTGGCCTTATAAATTGTACTAAACATTCACCTAAAATTAAAATAGTAAGCATAGTGGACATAGTAAGCACGGACCATGTAAACCTGTAAATACCGCACTGGATGACCTCGAGCACTCGTTTTCTCAACGCAAGCATTGTTAAGAACGGTTCGTACAGCCGCGCGATTCACCGCAACTCTGAAAATTAGATTCATCATCATTATCTGCCTATTTTTATGTCCACTACTGACGGCCCCTGTGAGTGATCTTTGATGACCTCTGTCTCTTAACTCTGTTGCACTAGGGGCGCAGAAAGGTAGCCCAGCAAGGAAGACAGCACGCATGAAGTTAGCAGCCATCCCTGGTCGCCCTTTATCATTGCACCCACCAATGAGTACCAACAATTAGATAAGGCACGCGGACCCCATAAGCGTCAGCGCGTTTGATTACGTGACCTACAACTAACCCGAATATTGAGCGCATGGGAAATAATGCCCATCAAGCCGCGAACGTTTTCGGCTCACTGTCACGTGCTTTTTCCCGCACCCACAGGGTATGGGCCGCTCATGTAGATGGCTTTTGGAATTAATGCAGAACATCACGGCGACGACTACGGCGACAATTTGCCTGAAGTGTCGATTTAATTGCTTTCGCCATACAGCTAAAAATAAAAAATTGTTAGCAGAGGCTATATATAGGTAGGTTTCGCAAAGTTGGTCGGGCCCCAGCCCCCAGCCCCCCCCCCCCCCCCCCTCTCCGGGAAAATGAAAACTTACCGCCTATGGTACAAACCATCTCCAAGAGAACAGGGGTGCCCCCTCTACATACAACGAGCTCACAAAACATTTCTATCTCCGCCGAAGGGCATTTAGCACCCCAGATTAAAAAGGCCCACAGGCACTTACTTTAAAACTACGACAAACACTTATCCCACACCAAGAAGACTACATTTCTACTTGGCAGACAAATATCCTAACACACAGTGTGCAGACTTCAGTGCACCACTTCACTTAGAACACATTCTCTGGTCGAGCAATCGAACCAACGAAAGTTTCGCCAAGATTAGGGACAGACTAAAGGCCGCGATTCGCAGTCCGGACCTGACCTAGCAACTATGGGGCGTCCATAAAGCCCACGAGGCGGCCAAAATGCTCTGCCTCCCGGTCCCAACGTGCGAGCAGCCCACTCTGTGAGGCAACTCACAACTTGCGGGACCAAATAAATGTTTTCCTTCCTTCCTTCCTTCCTTCCTTCTACCCGACTTTGCCAGAGGCAGGATTCACACTCCTGCCTGGCACTTGTTGAACAGCTCCACCCAGAATTTACCATGCAAGGTAGAGCTCCAGTGGGTGCCGGCTAACTCTGAGAAGCCCGGAAACGACACTGCCAATAAATTCGCCGGAGGTTTCATTTGCCGGGCTCAGGACAGCCTCGACCCGGGCTTTTCGAGGGAGCGGGCGCACAGCTATGCAGAGCTCACGCAAATACCCCGTTTGGACCGTCGGACTTACCCTCCTCCACACTCCTCCCTTCATCATCATCATCATCATCATCATCATCAGCCTATATTTATGTCCACTGCAGGACGAAGGCCTCTCCCTGCGATCTCCAATTACCCCTGTCTTGCGCTAGCGTATTCCAACTTGCGCCTGCGAATTTCCTAACCTCATCATCCCACCTGACTTTCTGCCGTCCTCGACTGCGCTTCCCTTCTCTTGGTATCCATTCTGTAACCCTAATGGTCCACCGGTTATCCATCCTACGTATTACATGGCCTGCCCAGCTCCATTTCTTCCGCTTAATGTCAACTAGAATATCGTCTACCCCCGTTTGTTCTCTGATCCACACCGCTCTCTTACTGTCTCTTAACGTTACTCCTAAGATTTTTCGTTCCATTGCTCTTTGTGCGGTCCTTAACTTGTTCTCGAGCTTCTTTGTTAACCTCCAAGTTTCTGCCCCGTATGTTAGCACCGGTAGAATGCAATGATTGTACAATTTTCTTTTCAACGACAGTGGTAAGCTCCCAGTCAGGATTTGGCAATGCCTGCCGTATGCACTCCAACCCAATTTTATTCTTCTGTAAATTTCTTTCTCATGATCAGGGTCCCCTGTGAGTAATTGACCTAGATAAACATATTCCTTTACAGATTCTAGAGGCTGACGGGCGATCCTGAATTCTTGTTCCCTTGCCAGGCTATTGAACATTATCTTTGTCTTCTGCATATTCATCTCCAACCCAATTCTTGCACTTTCTCGATGAAGGTCCTCAATCATTTGTTGTAATTCCTCTCCATTATTGCTCAATAGGACAATGTCATCTGCAAACCGAAGGTTGCTGAGATATTCGCCATCGATCCTCACTCCTAATCCTTCCCAGTCTAAGAGCTTGAATACTTCTTCTAAGCATGCAGTGAATAGCATTGGAGAGATTGTGTCTCCTTGCCTGACCCCTTTCTTGATAGGTATCTTTCTACTTTTCTTGTGGAGAACCAAGGTAGCTGTGGAATCCTTGTAGATATTTGCCAAGATATTCACGTATGCCTCCTCCACTCCTTGATTACGCAATGCCTCTATGACTGCTGATATCTCTACTGAATCGAATGCCTTTTCATAATCTATGAAAGCCATATAGAGAGGTTGATTGTACTCCGCAGATTTCTCGATTACCTGATGGATGGCATGGATATGGTCCATCGTAGAATACCCCTTCCTGAAGCCAGCCTGTTCTCTTGGTTGACTGAAGTCAAGTGTTGTCCTGATTCTATTGGAAATTATCTTGGTGAATATTTTATACAATACTGAAAGCAAGCTAATGGGTCTGTAATTCTTCAATTCTTTAACGTCTCCCTTCTTATGGATAAGTATAATGTTGGCGTTCTTCCAGCTCTCTGGTACACTTGAAGTGGTGAGGCATTGCGTATAAAGGGCCGCAAGCTTTTCAAGCATGATATCTCCTCCATCTTTGATTAAATCTACTGTTATTCCATCTTCTCCAGGCGCTTTTCCCCTGGTCATATCTTTCAAGGCCCTTCTAACTTCATCGCTAGTTATAGAAGGAGCTTTTGTATCCGGTTCATCACTATTTCGAATGGAAGAAGCTTGGCTGTTTTGGCTACTGTACAGGTCAGTATAGAATTCTTCTGCTGCTTTTACTATGTCATCGAAATTGCTGATGATATTACCATGCTTATCTTTCAGTGCATACATCTTGCCTTGTCCTATGCCTAGTTTTCTTCTTACTGATTTCATGCTGCGTCCATATTTTACGGCTTCCTCAATTTTTCACACGTTATAACTCCTCCCTTACACACTCCCAACAGATCCTCTAGAAACGCCTCCAGGCCCGCTCTCTCCCATAGCTGCAATCCCACTACTGTGGCACCTCCAGTACATGCTCCCTATGTGGTGACCCTTGTGGCTTTCCTGCTGATCCTCCCCCCTAGGGACAGCCCACCATCTCAATCTGGCAGAGCTGGGAGAGCTGGGAGGTCCTGCCCTCGTTTACGCACTCGACATTGTAACTTGCTGCGGTGACTCGGGCTGCCGACGTCAGGAACGAGAGGAACATGACCGTCGCGACGTAGTGTGGGACCGCGCGGTGATCCAGGGACCCAGATGAGTCGAAATAACTCACTTGCTACTAATAAAGTTTTAAATAGGAAGCATTTCTTGCCGGCGGCTCTGTCCGTCCCTCCCGCGTCCCACACCCCCACAGCGCATGCGCGTCCCCTCCCCCTTTCTCTCTCCTCTCCTACGCTCCCCCCTTTCTCTCCTCTAGGAATCCTGTACGGAGCGGCGCCCGCGTGCCACACCCCCACAGCGCACGCGCGTCCCCTCCCCTATATCTCCTCTCCTACGCTCCCCCCTTTTTCTTCTCTAAGAATCCGGAGCGGCGCGCACGACAAGTGGTGCGACAGCTGCACACTCCGCTGGGGGCGCCACGGTAGTTCCGCGGTATGAAAATGACGGAGCGCGCGCGCCTCATTCTCTCTCCTGTGCAGCGCCGCGATGAGCGCTCGGGCCGCTGCCGCGAAACCATCTCCCGCTCAAGCTAACCATCTCCCCGCTGCTTCGCATCCACACATGGTTCCCTTTAGCGAGAGATGGAGTAATTTTTTTCTGTCTTTCTGTCTCCGGAGCACCTGTTTGCATTTGGGGAGTAAAAATGAGTTGCAGGGTGCTAAATCTCGTGAGTAGGGAGGGTGTTCCAACAGAGTTGTGAAAGCGTGCCCATAATCACAAACTATCAATGTACTATCAATGTAAATTTAAGTGTGCAGAGGCAGAAGGTGCAGCGCCCCTCCTTTGGCAAATTTGGCTCCACACGCCACCCACGATCTTTAATATGCTTCAGGACCAATACGAAGAAAGCTGCATTGACAGTTTGATATTCATATATAAATTCGTGTTGTACTATTCCATGGCGGTGAAAATACACGGTCACCATTGCGACCTTCTTGTGGCCTTGGACCATCTTTCTTTTTCCACTCCTCGCTCTGCGACTTCAGGTCGATATCGGATTGGTAAATTCAAGTTTCGGCGCCAGTGACAACCCCTTGCAAGAATTCATCGCTATCACGTGAACTTCTGAAATCAACATTTCTCAAATCAATAGTTTCGTCACCCATCTTGGCGCAAGCCTTTCTTATTCACAAATTTTCAGTCAAGATGAGGTGAACGATCGACTTCCCAAAACTAAGTGCTTCTTATATTGTAACACTCGTTGAACAGTTACTGAACACAAGACGATGCATGCCGCTTGATATTCTCATCTTGGTCCGAAGTGGTATAGGGCGTCCTGATCTCGCATTTCCTTGGTGTATTCACGACCTTACCGAAAACGCTGCACCCGCTTGAAGCAGTTCCTAGCTTTATAGGCCAATCGGAAATCTGAAAATTTTGAAATTTCACAAGAACTTTGTTATTGATGCTTTGTGCCTTCTCTTCGCCGATCTCCATTTCGAGTAAGACTAACGATGGGTTACACAGAAAGTGCACGAAGAAAATGCTGCCAAGCCGTACTACTTCTAGTAGTAGCCTGGCTCCTACTAGAAGTCATCTGGGTGCTTTCCAGTGGAGAGTCAGAGTGTGGCACTGTTTGAACTTTTGGGACACATCTCGATCGATAGATAGATAGATAGATAGATAGATAGATAGATAGATAGATAGATAGATAGATAGATAGATAGATAGATAGATAGATAGATAGATAGATAGATAGATAGATAGATAGATAGATAGATAGATAGATAGATAGATAGATAGATAGATAGATAGATAGATAGATAGATAGATAGATAGATAGATAGATAGATAGATAGTGGACTCGGGCCGTGTCTTGTGAGTCCAACGGCCAGCTGAGGCTCTCAGACACGACACCCTGCAGGCAAGCAGGGAACCTTTACAGCAGCGCAAAAGGATCCAACGGATGCGGCTGCCAGATTAGCTCGCCGGTCCAGCTCGGCTGCATGCCGCAGGCTCTTGCCCCTGATCGGGTATCATGATGATGCCAGCGCCCCAAACTGTCCTTACCTTTAGCTAAAGGAGATGACTAAATCTCCGTGTCGATGATGTGAAGGACGATGTCGGGGGGTGCGGGAGGGGGGGGGGGGGGGTTGATGTAGGTGGCGCCTCGGGTAGAGCAGGCGGCTTGGGTGTCATGGTCTCGTGCCGCAGAAAGTGGGGGCGCAGCCAGCACAAGAGCGCGATGGCTGCTTCTATACCGTGGTAAGATAGAAGTTCTGGGTGACGCGGCTGGTCGATCATTCCGTATGCATCGTCATCATTCCGCCGGCTTCAATCTGTTGTCGTCACTGCATTGTTATTTCCTTGTTATCACACTGCGCCGTCATAATAATTCGGTGCAGTTATTTATATCATCGCGTGCCATCGTAGTCATTCATTATGGTCCTACAGCTGTCATTGTGCCGGTGTAATAACACCGATGCTCTATAGTCATTATCCATGGTTTCATCACTGCATCATCGTCATGCAGCGTCTTTTTTTTTCTGGGAATCTACGTGCCAAACCCACGATCTGCGTATGAGGCACGCCGTAGTGGGGGACTCCGGATTAATACCGGCCATTTGTGGTTCTTTAATGTGCACCCAATGCAGGGTAGATGGAGGTTTGGGCATTTCGCCTCCATCAAAATGCGGCCGCCGTGTCGGGAATTCGATCCATCGACCTCCTGCTTATAGAAGCTCAACGCCAAAGCCACCAGTCAACCACGGCGGGTCGTTCTTCAGCTGTCGTCATTCATTCGCGGCCATACCGTCGTCTCAATGCTGCCGTAATCATTCTATCGTTGTAATTACAAAGATTGGCCATCCCATTGCCGTTATGACCTCTTTGTTACGGCAGTGTCATCATACGGGCGTCATTAAAGCACCGTCATTCAATTGTCTTTATGCCGTTGTGGTCATGTCATCGTCGTCATAGAGTGGTCGTCATGCGATAGTCGTCGTACCATAGTTGTCATACCGTAGTTGTCATTTCGTCACTATCACCTGATCGTCATTATGTCGTCTTCTTACAGCCGTCGTGATGACATTGCCGCCATAATGTCATCGTCATTCAATATTTATCAGGCCATCATCATGTCGTCGTATTCATGTAGTCCTCCTGCAGTCATGGTCCTTTCATTGTCGTCATTCCGTCGCCTCACGAAGCAACCGCGTCGTGACCCGCCGTGGTTGCTCAGTGGCTGTGGTGTTGGGCTGCTGATCACTAGGTCGCGGGCTCGAATCCCGGCCACGGCGGCCGCAGTTCGATGAGGGCGAAATGCAAAAACGCCCGTGTACGTAGATTTAGGTGCACGTTAAAGAACCCCATGTGGTCCCAAATTTCTGGAGTCCCCCACTACGGCGTGCCTCATCACCAGATCGTGGTTTCGGCACGTAAAACCCCATAATCTTAAAAAACTGCCTCGTGTGGCGTTTGCATTCTCTCGGTTACATTACATTATATTACACCTCATAGCGTGTGAGCGGTGTAATGTATAAACAAAGATTAAGTGCATTACAATGGAGTTACCATTGTTGTGGATAAACATTGCACACGATTACGAGTTATAATGAAGAAATTGTTTAAACTTTTGCCGCCAAGAAATACTTCATGAACCGGAGAATATATCCTTAGAATTTCATGCCCAAATGACCACGGGAAGCGCTTGAAAGTTGGCGCCAAAGTCTCCTCCCCCTATAAAATTTGCTCGGGTGCATAGCAGTCTGACAGAACTTCTACAAAAGAGCTAGAAACATGCCTAAAGTCGTACCGTTGCTTTGACAATTAAAACTTCTGAATTTATAACTGATTTTATCTCGTCAGATACTTAAACGTTCACCGAAAATTTCATTGCTGACCCTCGGCGGCCGCTGGCTTGTCTGTGCATCAGCGATTTTTGTCATCCTAGTTCAAATATCTTTAACTATTAACACAAACAGGGTTACTGAGTTCACATGCAGCATTTATAAGACAGGAATACCTCATTCTTCAACAAACCTGAATAAAGAGCACATATTCCGCGTAAACTGCTACCCTACTCTACTTCAACAACGTGGTCAAGCTGCGCTAACGAGGGCGAGACCCATGGTGTTCGCTCGTGTTTCGCTCAATTACGAGAGAGCAATCTAAAAAGAAAAGGCGGAGTAATTGCAAGGAAACATTTCGCAAGGATTGAATGATAAATGATGCGGGAAATAATGTTCCTGTTGGGTTTTAGACATGGTGGTGCACAAGTGAACATTTAAACGCGATTTCGGGAAACAGTGTTTTTCTGACAAAAGGAACATTATCTCCACAACCAGCAAACTTTTTTGTTTGAAATCTTTCCCAATTGGTTTAATTTGCCATTGCATCTAGTGAACCTCAAGTAGGCTTTTCTTTACACAAAAAATGTTCAATTCCAAATTGACCTTGTATCGGGAATGTCAAGGTTGAAAATTTTACTTTGAAAAGAATTACAATGTGAATTTTATTCTTATGAAAGTTCAGTGAAAAACCGGCTTTGTCACGATATTTACCAGGAGTTTCAATCTAATAATTGTTTTTGCTAATTTGTAAATGTTCCTTTCTAAAAGTACTGACATTTAAAGATATGAAAGATAACAATTAAAACCCTTCGCCGCATTTTTACATGAAGCTTCATATGCATAATGCCGAATCTTTTTCTAAACCCCTGCAAACTTTAAGGAAATTGTTTAGATAAAATTGAGGAAATGCAAAAATATCTGACGTTCTCTACGGGGCTACCACCCCCCTTAACTGCTTTACTAAACCTTTGCTTCACCTAGATTTTAACCCATACGTTACGTTACTTCTGCATTCCGTTTTCTCTTTTTTTTTTTCAAATCATGATTTCTGTTCGTCCCTTCATCCACAAATGTTGTTACTGTTTTGATTCTGCACGTTCGAGCAAAAAATACTAACCCCAAGTAATACACCAGCAATTGATGTAACACAATAGAGAAAAAATAACTAACGAAAGCAAGAAAATAATGAAAATAGAAAAAAAATGAAATGTAAGTAGCAACAATATTTAAACACATTATATACCTTCGAACCCGAAGTAAGTACGAGACGATGGAACCCATAGGCGCAGTCATACAGGGAAAAAAAGTTGTACTTATTTGCGGAACATTGCGGTATATCAAACCTGCAGGTGGCATAAGGTGGCTCCAGCCGTTTGTGCAAGCTCGCTGATGTGTGATAGCCATAGATATAAACAAAACGCAACAACCGTTTCAATAAACGTTTATTGAATCAACTAATTACTCTCTCTCTCTCTCTCTCTCTCACTTTCTCTCTTTGACGCCAACTGGGGTCACAGGGTATTGAGTGTCAACGATATCGTTAACTCTTGAGTGTCAACGATATCGTTAAAAGTTATATCCGGTACTGGACGGAAACTAAACCGCCTCATATACGGTGTTTTTTTTTTTGTTTTGTTTTTTTTACAATACAGATGTTTTATAACGTGGCTAAAAGCACCGCGAACGCGGCGTTTTTGCAAACGAGTTCCTTGGCGAGGCGCGCATACTTCGCCGCTAATAACGTGAGCTTCGAAATACTAATTTATGAAAGTTTCCTAATTACCTTAGGGACAGTTGCTTAAATGGCGAATTTGAGGGCAGTCACATTTCATGTACCCACATTTTTTTGTTTTAATATCTAACGTCGCGCCTAATTCGAGATATTTATCATCGAATTTCAACGGTAAATCCGGGCAATATCGAAACCCAGCGCCGCCATCACATCAGACCGAAACGCTCCGTGACGGCAGGCGCGAAGAAGTTTCAAACTGAACGTCTCGGCCAATCGTGGCAGCTACTGATACGTCATACTTTACCTGACAAGCATGTGCGGCTCTGTGTCGGGTCAGGATTTGCTGCGACATGCTATCACTCAGACTTCACCCCACACTTCTTTGCGGGGCGTTGTCTTCCGACGCGCAGCGGGCCGCGCTCAGGCTTCATATCGCCTCGATCGACCTTTTCAATTCGATCATGGATGTATCGAATTATGTGCGATTTTGAAGATCTTTAGAAAGTGGGTCTGCAGTAAAATGTGACTGCCTCAAAATTTACCATTCAGACAACTACCCCCAAGGCACTAATAAAAAGGTTAAGAATAACTGTTTGTTAATTAGTCCTCTGAAGCTCACGTTATTAGCGGCAAAGCATGTCCGCCACGCATATATGAACTCGTTTGCAAAACGCTTTCAGCAATGTTTTATAAAAAATCTGTATGGCCGAAAAAGCACCCTCCATAGTACGAAAATGTTTTCTGAGTATATCTTGTTGCAGGCGCCACGCGCGCACTTCGCGTGGACGCCGCCAGGTGGCACTGCGTGTTCAGTGGAAAGCGCGAGAGAGGAGCACGGCTGCATAAACACCTCATACATAAAGGGTCTCGGCCACGGCAATACTGTGCGTCACTACATTTGAATGATAATCGCATTAACATCAACATTCATCTTAATTGGGTTATTTCGGATTTTTTTTACATGTTCCAACTTCAATTGGTCAGCATTGAATGGTAAATTATAAAGATATAACTTCCTTTACCAGATTGCAGATTTAAATTTTTTGAAAGCAAGAAAGTAAGCATAATTCAAAGCAAGTCAAGAAAAGGAGGAGGCATTCCACTCTGTGAAGGGGGATGACCAGCGAAGCTGTAGCACATCAAATACATCAGACAAGGTTAGACAAGGGTACAGGTATTTATTTTCATCATTTCGTAACGGTAGTGACGATAGCTTTGTGATGGCTGATATACACTGATCGGTTCGCTTACAGCCTTAGACAGAATCTTGGCCAAAGTTCTATCTATACACAAGTGTTTTTGAGTAGTTGAGTGATTTGGATTGGTGTAGGCACACTTCAAGCCAAACTCTTCTAGCACAAACTGAGAGAACCATTTCTTGTCTGGTTTTCAAATGTCCACATGTCTCCGACGATGGTCGCAGGGTAGTAGTGTCACCACTGTTAATCCATGCAAAGTGCGTGCGCATGAACTTCTCGTCGATATCACACTTGGGTGTGCCTGGAGATATAAACACAGCGGATATCACAATTCAGTCTTTCGTTTGTGCGGCACAGACATCCGCACAGTCGATGGCATTGTCCTCTGGCAAGTCAAGGGTTGTACATATATTTGGCCTTTGCGTATATGGCAACGCCCACTGCTCGTGAGTCCATTTGCTGTTCGCAAACGATTTCAGTATAGCCGTCGACTTGAAACAATGGATCTTGAATAATGTATTACTATTATTAGGCGTCTGCTTCACTTGCAGCGCCAGTCGGCCCGGTATAGCACGATCTCCGGGATCGGTCCACGCTGACCTTTTTTGTTTTCTTTTAACCCACGGACACGAAAAATCAATGGAACACTAGCCATACACAACTTCGCTGTAAAAAACCATTCCTCCGTTATTATTTATGTTGCTAGCATCACCCAGCATACCTTGCATAGCGACCTCGAAGATACCAATCATATTGCTACACGCGTGTGGTATTTGGTTGTTCGAACGAGGCGCGGGCGCCATCACTCGAGAAAAGAAGAGGAAGAAGGAGCTGGGCTCGCGCTGTGAATCGAACCGCTCAGCGCTGCAACCACTGTTGTAAATACAACTTGTAAATAGTTGGTAGTCTTACTGACTCGTCCTTCGCGTAACATTCTGGTGGAGGTGGAACGTTCCCCGTCCTCGCCACGGAGCTCCGAAGCGGCCGCACCGTCGTCTTCTCAGCCATGGCGTCCGATGGCAACACCTCGTCGCCACCTACACCTGCGGCGCCAACCACGACGTACGTTACGGCTCCTAGTCTCCGTGATCCTGGGACATTCTCCGCCCAAAATGGCGTTGACGTCGACGACTGGCTAAGCATGTATGAGCGTGTTAGCCGAAGCCACCACTGGGACCCTACCATCATGCTTGCCAATGTGATATTTTATCTGGACGGGACACCGCTTGTCTGGTTTCGCACCAATGAGGTTGAGATAAACAGCTGGGACACTTTAAAAGAGCGGCTTCGCGACCTATTTGGCAACCCGTCAGGTCGCCAACAGGCTGCGCGAAAAGAGCTTGCTTCCCGTGTCCAGTCGTCGACAGAATCGTATGTCTCCTACATACTCCTTCGCGTAACAATATCCTTTGGATATACCAACCTCCACCTCCTACGTTACCTTATCCCACCTCCGGATCCCTACCCCCCACCCTGTGTAGCCGATTGTGCCACCACAACTACAGGAGCAAACTTCCTGGCAGCGTACATAGTCCGCCATCAAGCGCCCGATGGTGAGGTGGCAGAGGTGGCCTGAAATGAGGCTGCCTGTTCACGAATCCGCTGAGCAACAAAACGTTTTACCTATCTCCGCAGCTATCTTTGTCCGATGTAAATCAGCAAAATCAGGCAGACGATGTGATTTCCAGAAAGTTTCTCACTTAGGACAGACGCCGTCGGGCGTTCCTTCTAAGCGTATGAAATCATTCTCAGTGACAAGAGGCACAATTTTGAATCCAAAAATCTGGAGATGGTCGTAGCTTGCTATTGTTTCCACAATCTTCACAGGGGATTCTTAGACTATTCCGCGTGCTCTCCAAACAGATTTCTTCAAACATGTGCACTTGAAATGAGCGGAAGTGTATTTGGCAGTGTTGGGACGTCTTGCCTGTACAATTCGGATAATGTCATTGTATATGAGAAAATTGCCAAGAGTTGTACCTAACAGTCCTCATGTAAGAACATGCTAATTTCTTAATAAATCGTAGTCTCTCTTGCATTTGTTATTTGTCTGTTTTTGTTGTGTCTTAATTTAATTGTGTCAAGCAGACAAAGTATCGCCTTTTTTAATCAGTATTCCCAGCTTTCAAATATTCTTTTTCGTGCCTGTTTCACTATATGCGACGCTCGAGTACAGTGGCCATTGAACATGAATGTGAGCAGTGTGCTTATTGAATTAAGCCAATTGATCGTCAATAGTTCAGCTGTTCTATGGGACAATTGCAAGGCTATGTTCAACTGTTGGCGCCTTTGTGTCATCGTAGGGAATAACATTTCTTGTTTTCCTATCGTAGATATACGCCGCACACGTCTTCGTTTGAAATTATTTGCGCTTATGTAAAAATTTATTGTGCCTATATTTACGACGTTGGAGGCCTAAAACGTTGCTTTGCCTGCCTATTTCTGGCGCCTAAAACGCGCTTTTTTAATGTCTAAAGATCCGGCCTCTAACCATCACGCACGTGCGGATACAGCTGAATGAAATAAAAATTTAAAGCGCATCATGGATGACTCATCTTTGACAGGCACACGTTCTACAGTGCATGCACCGCTCTTTTTTTTTTTTTTAACAAGACAGCGGTGTTAACCCAGGTCTGGCGTGTGCAAACGATCAAGATAGCCGACGATGCTCAAACCGGAGTGCGCTTTGCGCTCACGCGCGTATCATCGCAGATCCCGGCACTTCAAGCCGTTATAAGGCACTGAAATATGCCGGGCACAATGCTCACGCGATAATAGTAGGATCTTCGAGGCTCGAGAAATTCATTTTGAGGTCGACGAGGCATGTAAAAGCAGACTACTGCGAACAAAAATTCTCCCTTATAAAGCAGACTTCTGCAATAAACATTCCGCCTTACTTGTGCGAAAACAGACGAGGAAAGGGTGGGCGGCGCCGACCCGATAATGCAAGCATATTTTTATCATGAATTGTGCACGTGTGTTCCGGTGACCGTCGTAGTGTTCTTTCATACTTTACTCAAATAATTATCGGAGTTCGCCGAAATGCAAGTAACGGACAAACCATCTGCACGTCTCGTCGTATGCAATATTGTCCGGTCTTTGCACTATCATCGTATGTTCAAATGCGGACGAATCAAAATTAGTTAGGGTGCACCATTTCATCTTCAGCATATCGAACCCACGCGGTGAATTACTCCTTACACTTCACGTGGCCCCCATTTGCACGAAATTTCAACTCGGCGTCTTGCACAAGTGTTTTAGGACTTGAGGAAGCATGGCGGATAAGAACAGTACGACGCTCTGGAACGGTTGAATAAGTAAATTTCTACAACGACTGTAATTAACCAACGTGCATTAAAGACTTATCACTCGTCACGCACAACAGTAACTTTTTTTTTTTCCTACGTCCACTAAACCTGTGCAACGTGCTTCGTATAGTTCTCTAGAGGAGACCCGCAACACGAACTGTACTGCTCGTATACTTCAAGCTTTTGGTAAACGGCACACACAGAATGGCCCCCATTTACTATAAATACAAAATTGTTGCCATTTTTTTTTCTTGGGGGGGGGGGGGGGGGGGGGGCTTCTCAAGGAAACGGGGAAACTTCGAAAGCGTTTCATATATGAGAGCGAGTCAAACAAAAGTGAGCCAACCCACCCCGCGCAATAATGGTTCGGTCCATTATCTGCGAGGCATGAGCGTATCACACGGGCATCTCTCATTTACAAAAGTGACACGCAGGTGTAAGGATAAATGTTCTTTAATGCTCTCATACGCTGGGTTTAACATGGTTGCGGAACATAATGGACGCTCCAAAACTTGAACAGCGTGGCGTCGTGAGGTTGTGGACAGCTGAACGGTGTTTCCCAAAAAGAAATTAGTCGCCGTATGGCTGCCGTGCACGGTGAACCTTGCATTTCATTGTCCATTGTGTAGCGTTGGAGCGAACGGTTCAAAGATGGTCGCGAAAGTTGGAAAGTCGATCCAAGACCGTACCAAAGCCACCGTGAAATCACCTCCAACAAGATTGCAAAAGTTGATGAGACAATTAAGAACGGATAAGTATCGATGAACTGGCAGAGCGTGTGAACATCGGTCACGGTTTGGTTCACACCATAATTCAAGACCATCTCGGTTATCGGCTCTTGTGTGCGCAATAGATGCCCAAGATTTGAACCACCGCCTGAAGACGGAGAGGTTCGGCGCTGCCTTGACTCATCTGACCCGGTATCACAATGAGAGTGATGACTTCTTGTCTGCAATTGTGACCGGGGACGAATTATGGTGCCACTACTACGAGCCTGAAACACGACGGCAACGCTTACAGTGGAAACATTCGAATTAACCACCCCGAAAGAAAGCAAATGCCGTCATTTCCGCCGGAAAGGTGCTGTTGACTTTTTGATTGTTAAATACCTCCTAAAGTAATTACTTTAGTGCAATATGGCACATTCATAAATTGTATCCTGTGAGATTGGAAGGTCTATCCCACTGCATCGAATACACAGAATGATACCGGTTTCTACAGATTCACACGCAAAATATGCGGCGGAATACATTGGCGTTCGAGTTGATTTCTTGCTTCAAGGAATACCCGCCGTGGTTGCTCAGTGGCTGTGGTGTTGGGCTGCTGAGCCCGAGGTCGCGGGATCGAGTCCCGGCCACGGCGGCCGCATTTCGATGGGGGTGAAATGCGAAAACGCCCGTGTATT
The DNA here is from genome assembly GCF_013339745.2 of Dermacentor silvarum. Taxonomy (NCBI): domain Eukaryota; kingdom Metazoa; phylum Arthropoda; class Arachnida; order Ixodida; family Ixodidae; genus Dermacentor; species Dermacentor silvarum. The sequence goes on from NC_051158.1 coordinate 34,528,554, forward strand.
TAGATTTAGGTGCACGTTAAAGAACCCCAGGTGGTCCAAATTTCCGGAGTCCCCCCACTACGGCGTGCCTCATAATCAGATCGTGGTTTCAAGTGGCACGTAAAGCCCCGTAATGTTTTTTTTTTTTTTTTTTTTTTTTTTTGCTTCAAGGCATAAAAAGACGTTTTGCTGAAAATGTTACTGGAACGACAGTAGATGTTTACTGACATTTGATGGGGCCTGTTTCGAAATTGGTGCTACTTGAAATATTCGTTCTAAATAGATGCGTCCATAAAAATCATTAGCTTCAATTTGCGAAACTGCAGTATGTGCCCTAAACTATTTATGAAAAGTTGATGTCAGAAATTTTATAAATTATTCAATTATGCATTTTTATTTCTTCTCTAATTGATGTCGGCCTACCTGAATACTGTGTCTCAAGCCCGCAATATGTCTGATATACCACGGGCGATTTTTAAAAAATACATTAATTCGAAAAACAATAGCTGCTATAATCCAGTGTTGCCGCGTATGTATACAGCGTGTTACGACCGACGTTGACTACAACTGCAAACAAATCCAAGCTTGTCAACAGCACAAAGATGAAACAGCGAGCATCGCCTGCCATGTTTATCAATGGAGGCCCTTGATGAACGCACGAGGGGACATCGCCACTCGCAAACTGAGTGCATCTGTTAAAACAGTACCAGATCTGAGTTGAGGCAGAAGAAAAAGAGCTCAATTTTGGGCGTCATTATTAGGCACCCTAAGTTTAGGTTAAAATGTCTACGGCGCCTAATTAGCATACAAGTACTAACTGTGGGTCTGGAAACATTTTATTGATACCTATGTCGTGCCTATAAATATCTATTGTAAACGAACACACAGAGACAGCACCCGTTCCTGCGCCGGCTGTTCTCTATTCTGCTTCGTCTTCTCCTCGTTCACGCCCTAGCGAGCGCCCGCGGCCAAGTTCACTTCGTCTTTACACTCGGCCACGCTGCAAATTTCCGGCGCGCCAGGAATCACGCAACCCGTCCAAGCATTCAAGTCGTCATCTATGAGCCATCCAGCGCGCAACCAGCTTCTCTGGCGGGCGGCACTGACTGTTGCGCGCTGGTCGCAGGTCTCGTCGACGACCATCCCGCCGCTCAGCGCTGTCTGTCTCAGCCGAAGCCGAGGAGATTCCCTCAAAGGGTGCTTCGTTGATCACTGCGAGTGGTGCGACTGCTACAAGTCTTCCCCGCTTCTCCTCAGGTTTCCGATGATTATCACAGGAAGAGTTGGAGAGGCTGTCCAAGGACGGTGATGCTCTAAATGACCGGAGGGCACAGTCGGAGCCATTCTGAAGCGGCGCTTCTTTGCGGTGGCCACTATGCCCTGGTCGCCCCACTGACTCCGAAGGGAGCCCCCCGACACCTGCGTGGATGCTACGCTTAACAACAACAGCGTCGACAGGTGCAGCAGGGTGCTCCTCGGAAATAGGAGACTGTGGTAATTGATGGCTCTAGTCAATGGCCGCTGACGCCATGATATCCTGCAGCAGGAATCGGAAGTTCGGAACTGAAGGACTGCCACCGCCACTGCCGCTGGAACCACGAGGGTCCGGTGCTGGCCGCATGCTGAACACCAGAAGATGCCGAAGTGCCACGACTCCCCTGTTGCCGTGGTGGCCCCGGGCAACAGCCATCCCGCCATGTGTGAGCCTGATGTGTGAATGAGGATCCGCTCGGTCAGCCGAAGTGTTTCGAGGTTATTGATGTCGTGCATGGAAATCCGTTGGTGTTTCCCCGCACAGGTTCGAAGCCTGTCGGCTGCGCCACTGTAAGGGAACAAACACAGAGACAGCACCCGTTCCTGGGCCGGCGGTTCTATATTCTGCTTCGTCCTCGTCTTCTCCTCGTTCACACCATAGCGAGCGCCCGCGGCCAAGTTCACTTCGTATTTACACTATATATATATATATATATATATATATATATATATATATATATATTTCAACGTTAGTGCCTTTGTTGAATTTCCTGAGCCTCAAAATGTTTTTTTTTTCTTTGACGGTGGTATTGCTGTTATTAACAGCTCAGCTGCAGGCTAGACCGAAGTAGTGAGATGGATCGAAACTGCTTACACAATGACACACTTGAAAGTGACTTATCGCCAACGTGATCGCATTTCCCGTTTTATTGCGATAGAAATTATATGTACATTCCAAGCGCATTTCTGCCGTCGGTGCCGCCGTCGCCGTGAGGTTCCGTATAAAACCTAAGGGCGATAAAATCGTCGCCGCGCGCCCTGTGCGAGTGAAAGCATACGAGGGTGACCCGGCAATCGCCGCTCAATGTAGCGCACGCGAGGGAGGAAGGCGCTGAGCCGTGCTCCCTCATGGGCTGCAGAAGATAGCGCCAACCTTTCCTTTTCTCATAATGAACCACTTAGTAGTAGCGCGGTCGCGCAGGCGCCGTACCTTGAAAGCGATCTGTAATGTGGACGAAATGCGCGCCCGCGCGAGCCTCATGTTCAAAGCGATCTGTGTTGGGGACAAAGTGCATGCGCCGAGTGCCGGTAGCTTCGTTTCGCCGTGCTTTAGACGTTTAGTTCTCGTTGAAGCGAGACGACAGACAGCGCGAAGGTCAATTTGTCATCTGCTGCAGGCGCGCTTTCTCACTCCGGCGTTTTCAAAGCGAGTTTCCGCGGTCATCGAGCGAGATGTGTTTATGTTTACCTGCGCGCGCGTCACACCGTGCTTGTATATTCACTTAGTAAGCGAATGTTTAAACTTCATACGGCCCACTAAACTATTAGCCTTGCTTTGTATAGCTGTCTACTAATTTGCTATCGCAATCGATGCTTCGCCTTTCAGGTGAAACTGCCACTTTTTTAGACGACATCGCCAAGAAAGTTGAATGCTCAAGTGCAACTTTGACCAGGAATGTATGGCTCAATACAGATGTTTAGCAAAGGTACGCCACCATCCCCAATGAACATGCTACTGATAGAGTTTGTTCAAAACATCAGTCTGTGTCGCAAAACAATGCCGGATTTTCGATACTGAAATAAATGTCTGAAGTTTCGCACCGCGTTACATACCGCACTTCGAGAGGGCAATTGAAGATCTAAAGAGCCTATGTACAACTACGTGTCGCTAAATTCACTGAATGTTGAGCGTTCCATTTCTGCACACAGACTGATCATTAATACAAAAAAGGATCAACATGAAACCCGAAATTTTTATGATGGTGCCTGTTTGTCACTGCATTCACAACTTTTCCCATGTCGCTACAAGATTTTACATAAGTCTTATATCCTATGCATCTATCCTATTTCTGCTTTATCGGGAAAATGCAATTATTGTCACAATGCGGGTCTTTGGTCGGATTTTTTCCTTCGACAGTCATAACTTATCCTGAGATGTACAGCGGAAGTTCTTATCATTTAGCCTATGCAAGCCTAAAATACAGTTTATGGCACCTGTATATGTCTTAAAAAGCAGATTATAGCCTGTTACGAGCGCTTGAAACAATGATTTAAGTGCCACAACATTGTGTTTCTAACCATCGTAAACTGATGCATATGTCGTTAAAGCGGGCAATGTCTACCTACTCAAAGCATAACAATACAAAGAGACCATTATAGAAAACGGAACAAAGTTCGAACACTATCGAAAGTATAAATGGTGTAATGGATGTAGCCGCTTTATAGAGTGTTTTATATTTTATTGCGATAGCAATTATATGGACACTCAAAAGCAGATTTCTGCCGTCGGCGTCGCCGTCGCCGTCGCCGTGAGGTTCCGTATGACGTCAATGGAGATGAAATCGGCGCCGCGCGCCGAACGCTGTATGTGCGAGTGAAAGAGCGCGAGGAGCGCGCGCTTTTACGGGGAATGAACGCACGGCGGAGAACAAACGCGCGTTCTGCGCCGTGCTCCCTTAAGGGCTGCAGAAGTAGGCGTCTCTTTCCTCCTTTACAATCACCATACATGTAGAGCAAACGCGCCTTCTTCCGAAGCGCTAGAGGCCGTGGGGGAGGAGGGGGGGAGGGAAGGGAGGCAACGTTTAGCTGCGGCACCAAGTGCCTATTTATATCAGAGGCTCCAGCAACAGTCACCAACGCCGCATGCATTTTGAGCGAACGCGGACAAAACGCCGACGGTGTCGACAACAGTTCTGCGTGTTGCCGGTGCTGCTGCATGTCCAAGTTTATACAGCTGATAAAGCTAATATCATTACTCCGTATAGCTCTCTACAAATTTGCTATCGCAATTGATGCTTCGCCTTTCAGGTGAAACTGCGACAACTTTTTTTAGATTCGCGTATTTATTGCGCACTTGGTGTTGGTGAACTTCACTTTGTAGCCAGTGGCACTTGTCCCATTCCATTCCGTACCTTGTAACACCACAGCTGCGATTATTTTTCGTACTTTATTTCAATCGACTGTGCGTTGTTCCCGAACGTTCTCAGTACGTCAACCGCAGAGCACAGCTTGCCGCATCGCGAACAGCAAATCTAGTAAATCGTGTGCTCCGCGGTAACGTGTGCCCCCCCCCCCTCAAAAAAAAAAGAAACATACAAGCTCCACGTAGCTGGAAGTCACATGAATAACCGGAAGTCGTAGGTTCTTGTCAGACCAATCGACATCGTCTACCCCTGGTGACATCACCACATGCACACTGGTGACGTCAAGACGACTGCTGGCGATACCGGAAAGGTCCGGAAATGTGTAAGAAATATCAGAGCTGGTTTAGGAGCCCTTTAAGAGTGCATAAAGCAATCTTTCGTATCAAGCAAATACATCATATAGGTATTTTTGCAGCTGCTATTGGTTTTAATTCTGTTTCGTTTATTGTTTTTTATAGAGGACATGTATTGTATGTAAATAAGTGAATCACTTGATAAGATTATCGGTTTTACAGCGTTCATTCCAATTGCCGTTCCCATTGGCGACGTTGTACGCCGCCGCCGCCACCGGTGTTCGTCGCAGCTATCGTCAGGCTCCTACCCAATATGGGGGATATGCCAAGAAACGGTTGCATTGTCTTCAAGAAAAAAATAAGATGAAGGAGATGTATAAAAAATGCTAGAAGGAAATATTTGTATGGCATACCTGACTAAATTACGCTCGCGAGGTGATTGCTTTTCACCGCCCTGTTTCAAAGGGGCTGCCAATAAATCACCATCATCATTACTATCGTATCGTGCGAGCTGTCACGTGATGTGAGATTGAGATGCGCACTGCGTCGCGTCAATACGTGCGCACTTCACATTGTAGTTGCATAATATTACACAAGGTGGCACGCGCTGTAGCAGTTGCATAGACTGCGGTACAAGGTAGTTTGCATTGGGCTCCTACCCAATACGGGGGGATATGCCAAGAAATGTTGCATCCTCTTCTTCGAAGGGATCCATCCATTTCTTGGCCAATCCGCCATAACGGCTAGTATGTGGCTCCTACCCGTTATGGTGGATTGGTCAAGAAATGGATGGACCTCTTCGAAGAAGAGGAAAAAGATTAAGGAGACGTATACAAGAATGCTAGAATGAAAAACATGTACAGCATAGCTAAACAGATCAAGTAGCATAGGTGAATGTGTGTCACCGCCCCGTTTCGAAGGGGACGCCAATAAATCATGAGCAGACTCTACGTCTGCATAATCATCCGCAGGCTAGTCGTACTTTACGACTTTTCTGATGCATTTATATTTGAGAAATTCAATTAGTTCAATAATGTGTCCGCGCCACGCGTAGGGCCTGCGTAGTTCGGTATGCCTGGTACGGAATGATTTTTCGCTCATAACACGGTCGGCGCCGCCCGCCGGATGCGGACACCGGATATTTTGCGACACGAGGCCTTTAACCTCTCGCGCAAAAAAAAAAATGCGGCAGAACCCATCTCACGATGATCATCGATGGTAAAGCGTTTGGCATTGAATCAAAATAGCCACACAACATGCTGCCGCCGTAAAAAACGAGTTATGGATGCGGGCACCGCAACATCCGAACCCAGGGCATGAACTCCGATACGAGGGAAGCATTTATCTAGCATTTCAGCGTGCTTACGCTCAGACGTATCTTAACGTCAAACACGACAAAACAAAACGAAATAAGTCAGACCTCAGACGTACCCCCATAAAAAGTGATTACAAAATTTCAACGGATACGTTGCATGTAGCTTCAACCACAGCCTCGCTTTAAACATAATGTCATAGCTCGGGAAGCTAAGCAGGTGACATCCGCTATATTGTTACGTGTAGCTGATGTACGATATTATTTGCAAAAACTCGCAGTTTCACCCGAAAGGCGAAGTATCGATTGCGCTCGCAAATTAGAGGACAACTGTACAAATTAAGTAAGGCTAGTAGATTTATCGTTCGTATAAACTTGTTAAGATAGGCACACTAACTAAATCAACAAGCATGGTGTCAAGCGCGCACAGGGAAACCGAACGCATCTCAATCGATTACCGCGTAAACTAGCTGTCTAAACGCTGGAGTGAGCCAGCGCAGCAGCAGCAGCGAGAGAATTGAGCTTCGTGCCGGCACTGGCATCAACGCGATCTTAGCCGCGAGAACACGGGGAGGGTGGACTCCCCTCCCGCCGCAAATGGCTTTCAAGATACAGCGGCACAGAACGCCCCGCCCCCCTCCCCCTCCCCCCGGAGCCTGCCATACTGGCGTGGCCGCGCAGCCGCAGTATAGCGTGGCCCCTCCACCTGCTCACCAACCCCCCGGAGACTTGCGGCCCGGCGGGAGCGCGCGGCCACAGTGAAGCGCGGCCGTTCCAACCCCCTACCCTCCCTCCGGAGCGTGGTGCGCGACTGGAAGAATGCGTGCTTCTTTCCCGCTTCCCGCCCTTGTGTGTGCAAACCGTAATTGCCGGCTCACCGACACACGTTTTTACTCGCACGCACCGCGTACGGCGCGCCGCGACACTTTTACCGCCCGTGGACTTTATACGGAACCTCACGACGACGGCATAAATTCGCCGACAGTGTCCATATAATTGCTATCGCAATACTCTACGCGTAGACTAACGGTGGCCAAGATGGCAACCCTATACCAATCGGGAACACGTCGTCTTCCTCCTCTTCATTGCCCCGCGACTGGCCGCTCGAGGTACTTTGCGTGTATTCCCGGGATTCTTTCACGCTCGCAAAAATGTCGCAGTTTCGCCCGAAAGGCGAAGCATCGATTGCGATAGCAAACTAGTAGAGAGCTATTCGGAGTAGGGATAGTAGTTTTATCGGCTGCATAAACTTATACACATTGGCTTACTAACTGAATAAACAATCGTGGTGTCAGCGCGCACAAGCAAACATGAATAGATCACACTGAATGACCGCAGCCAATGACTGTCAAAACGCTGGCAGCAAGCTCAGGTTCACGCGGTCTATCGCTTCAACGGAAACTGAGCGGCGAATGCACAGCGCATACAAAGGTCAGACCCGTGTGCAGATAAGAGACGGTGCGGGTGAGCGGCACCACCGGGCAAAGGAGAAGTTGTTGGCAGAGGAGAAGCTGCCCCTCCCCCTCCCCCCCTCTTCCCGTTTCTTGCTTTCGCGTGGAAGATTGAGTGGCAAGATACGCCTTTGGTGCCGGAGCACAGCGCCGACCCGCCTCCCTCCCTCCCATACCCCCACAGCCTTTCGGGCGACGGTCGCGTTTGCTTTCCACCGTGCGTTCGCTCTCCGTGATAGCGCGCGGGGGAGTTCGCCCTCCGTGATAGCGCGCGTCCCCCGCGCTCTTTCGCTCGCGCATACGGCGCGCGGCGACGATTTTATCGCCCTTGGAATCTATACGGAACCTCACGGCGACGGCGACGCCGACGGCAGAAATCCGGTTGAAGTGTCCATATAATTGCTATCGCAATAAAACACTTTTATGTAGCACGTATTGAGCAGCAGAACGCTGTATCGGGAGTAGTAAGCGAAGCTTTATAGGCTCACAAGTGTCGGTGGTGGTGGTGATGTCACGATAAAAAGTGCGCCGATCCAGGCGATAGTGCAGAAAGGGTGCAAGCTCAATGGCACGTACCCCTGTCGTGTGGGCCGATCCTGATGATAGTGCGGAAAGGGTCCAAGCTCAATGGCACATACTAAGGACAAGAAAAAAAGAAAGAAAAGAAGGAAGGGAGACAGAGAGAGAGAAAAAAATTGGTGTAGTTTAGCTTTGCTTAACCCTGGTTGATAGCGAAAGCTTCACTGCCCTGGTGTGGTTTCGCAATGATATACAGACATGTTTGCAATGAATACAGTGTTTACACATAATTTTTTATGCCTATGAGGACACTGTGGTGATCAGTAAAGTTGTGAGACTTGGGGCGTTATAACGTAAAATGATTCCAAATTGTTTTGATTCCAATTTCTGCAATCAGTCTACACGATTGGTCAAAACATTTTCGGGCCACTCCCAACTTCGTCTGTCTGTCACGCGACGTCACAAAAACCGCGATAGCTCCTCATCTGATATAACGTGTACACACTGATTATGCATGATTAAACCGCACACAAGAAACATAATCATTCCTGATTCGATGCCTTTTCACCAGTAGCCCTCTGCTATTGGTCCAATGTTTTCTGGCTACGCCCACTTCGCCTGTCTGTCACGCGACCTCACAAAACCGCGATAACTCACCACGTCAAAGTGACGTGTATGCGAAAAAAATGCATTAATATGCCAAACAAAACTGAAGATGTTTCTGAATAGCCACAGACTGCCCCGTTCCGAAAGGAATAGTTGATGGCTGCCCGCCGATCGCTCAGGCCCTCGCTACTGGCACCTGCCGGTGAGAATGTATTTATTTGCGCATGATAAACCTTTTTGCGTGGCAGTAAAACGTTATCGAGCCCTTTCGGCATGCATACGACATCGCTCTGCCAACTCTTCCTTGTTGAGGATCGGTTTTAGCGGCATTCATATCCTTCCGTTGCACGCCGCCGCGATTTTTGACCAGCCACCGCAAGCTAAGTAAGGCGAAGCGGACCAATCGGAGAAGCGGCCACCACCCTCTTCATGCGGTTATCTATTTTTACTGTGCTGGCTCGGCCCCATCGAAACCCTCTCCACTAGAACGTACTCCTCGCCTCTTGTCAGCCAATTAGATAAATAAAACCGCTGATTGTAGACAATGTTATTGGTTTTGAAAGCGAACAAAGGTGACCTCCTATAAACGAGGAGATTGTTTGATTGGGTGGTTCAGACAACGCTGCGGGTCACCGCCCGATGCTTGCGTCGGTGGTTACGTAAATTTGACGTCAGGAGTCTGGAATCAAAACAGTTTGGAATCATTTTACGTTATAGCGCCCTTGGTTGCAACTCGCAGCCGGGCCCAACTCTGATGCGTTTGATGACGGTCGCCTGCGTGCCGATAACGTCGGACTATAGACGCGCCTTAATGCTCTCTTGTGGTTTGACCTCTAGCTCTCAAGGTGAAAACTGCTGAGTCGCCGACGGCTGCCCGAGGTAGCGTCATGGAGCTTTCGCTTCAAAAAAAGAAAGAAATCACGCGTGGTGCACACCCGCATTGGATATGCAACACGCGTGATCAGGTGACACACGCGCGACCAATCAGATTCGTTTGGTGTGTCGCGAGGCCCTAGGGACATGCATGGAAAGCGGGTTGGCGCGCGTTCCTCCATCCTACCTTCTCCTCAGATGAGTTTCGGCGTACATAATTCAGGGTTGCCAGGTTTGGCTACTTTGCGCCAATTTGACTACTTCTTTAGGCCGGTGGCGGCAAAAAAAAAAAAAAAAAAACATGTCTTGGCTACTTGGCTACTTTTTGGCTACTTTTCGTCTTTTCAACCTGGCAACCCTGGAACAGATGGGAAGGGCACGCGTGGTGCGCTCTGCAAAGGAACGAGCTGCGTTTGATGAACGCCGGCGTGAACTCGCTCAAGAAAGGGCTCGTCGTCGGCCTGTCGATTATAGCGTGAGGGCTTCACTAGCCGAGGCTCGCCGTCAGCGAAGAGCCAACGATCCCGAGGCGAGGGCTTCCGAAGCCGAGGAGGAGGAAAAAGCTTTAATCTGACAGGGTATTTGGGACGTCCCAGGCCCCCTGGGTGCCCGCACGCCCCACCGCACTCAAACGTTCATGTTTAACATGTCCATGACGCTGGCAGCCCGGCTGGCAGAGATCTTCTGCCTTGCCGGGTCCGTGGAGCGCAGTGAGGTCTCCCAGTCCTCCCAGGTTTGGAGTGGTGTCGGCCCGCCGGGGGGAGGAGAAGCCGGACAGGCCGAGAGTATGTGGGTGAGGTTTGCTTTCGGCCGACCCACTCCGACCCACTCCGACCCACTACCGACCCATTCCACCTTCCTGCCCTTTGTGCAATGTGTCGTGTCCTGGGACAAATACAATTTGAGAAACTCTTCTTAAATGTGAGATTTTAATGAGTGTTCAAGTATAAGACTATGTAAGTTGGATTATGGACAACTCATTTTATAAGTGACTGTAGCAGTATCTCTATGAAACGGGCCTGCATGTTTATATTTAGCTTTATTATGGCGTTATGCCCCGTGGCAACCCAGGCGAGAAAGAAAAGTGGATATGACTTGCAATCACATCGGTTACAATACATGAAATACAATGTGTGCCGTAAGGTAATCAGGCAAAACTTCAGTAGTGAAATCTTGTTATTTAGTAACTTAAAAGGCATTTTGATTTCGTGTGCATGTAACGCCCGCCTTTTAGGACAATCCTGCCCAACTAGTACATTCGTGCATTCAATCATTGTGTTAGAAGAAATGACCACAGCACAAAGGCATCTTGAAAGACAACACGTTACCCTATCGAGGGATTGCAGTGCACGAGGCAATCGTTTTTATTTTTTTCAATCTCTGTTAACGTTTAAAAGAAAATACACCTAGTGGAAATATTACCTAAATCATAATCTGCCAAACAAAGAGATGTGAGAAGTCTTCAATCTAGCATACCACGGAAAGCATTAAACACCTGCGAACTTTGCTACAGCGCTCACCAGCCATACTCTTTGGTCGTTGAGCCATAAAACCCAATAATCAATTCATCAATCAATCAATCAATCAACCATACTGCTTCTTGCGCAGCCTTAGCTGATCTCGTTTTCCCCAGCGATTGCATGCACATGATCTTTTACGTCTTATGCGTAATTGTACTAGTAAAGCTTACCAAAAATGTATTACCATATTGCTATAGCTCCCCTATTATAGCTACAATTGCGTGATCAGGAACTTGCCATAACCTGTACAATTTAGTGCCCTCTTTTTAGCCCACTCATCTCTGAATTGCCATTGGTCCTGATGACTAAGTAGAACACTGAATAGATTATTAGGTATAAGTAATCAACACATATGTCGAAACTTTACTTTTCTAACAATCGCAGCTCGTTCGAATGTGTGGAAAACTGCGGTAACAACAAAATTAGTAGGTGTCGCGTCACTTTTGTCCTCCTAAAAAACGATAACATCCAAAATACGTATTTATAGAAAGTTCAACGGTGGGGTTTATAATAATGAATGAATGAATGAATGAATAACTTTATTTTCTCGTTCAAACGAGGGGAGACTGGGACTAAAGGCACAGAGGCCTGACAGAGGTCCCAGCCCCCACAGTTACAACAGCGGTGATAACATAGATGTCTTCATTGTATTGAGCAAACCAAAAAAAAGAAGCATTAGCACAAATGGTACCTATATGAACTTTTTATGTCATACATGCATACGTACAAATGTGAAAGAAACCAAATATCAATAACTAGTGAAAGCAATGTCTTCGGCGAGTAATAATGCACTAAGCTCTTTTTTGAACGATCTTTCACAAGCGCTAAAATTTAACAGTTCTCCTACCTTGTTCAATATTTCTGTCGATTGATATAAGAATGTTTGTTTTCCATAATTTGTTCTTGTTTTTGGAATGTGCCTGGTTTTCCGGCGTAGAGGGTAACAAGATATTTCATCATTGTCCGTTTTGGTGAATAATTTTTGTTTATGTATGGTGACCAGAAGCGTCTTATAGTATATTCTGTCTGCTCGAAGAAGGGAGTAGCGCTGAAATAATGGAGCTGTTTCAAGGTCTACGAAACGGCCTTGGTGATTGCAGTACATACGAAGGATTCGTTTCTGTAAAAGAATTAATTTGTTGTAGTTTGTTTTTGAAGTTGTACCCCATACCAAGACCCCGTAGCAGAGTTTAGAGTAAAAAAAGAGCATTGTATAACTGTTGTTTGAGCCAAAGCGGAATTAGATGTTTTATTCTATTAATGATACCGACAGATTTAGACAGGTCATTGCAAAGCATCCTTATATGTGAACCCGAGGATAAATGTTCATCAAACCATACGCCTAAGAATTTTTGTTCCTGGACATGGTTAGTAGCCGTTTCATTGAAATAAATGTTAATCTCTTTGGGTATGTTCTTGTTACGAGCTCTGAATAAAATGTAAGTTGTCTTTGCAGTATTTAATTCTAGACTATTCTCTCTCAGCCAAACTGACAAGCGATTTAGATACGCGTTAACAATATTAGTAACTTCGGAAGTGTCATTGGATGTAAAAAATACGTTGGTATCATCGGCATACATTGCCAAGTCGGGTGAGTCAGGTATTCCTACAATATCGTTTACATAAATTAAGAACAATAGTGGGCCCAGTTTCGAGCACTGAGGTACACCCTGCTTTATAGGTAAAATGTCAGAGGCAACAGAATTTATCTGAACAAACGTACCCCGTAGATTTCTAATTTATGTAATAATATTTTATGATCAATCGAGTCGAAAGCCTTCGCAAAATCTAAAAAAAGACCAAGTGTAACCTTCTGTTTTAGGAGCGAAGCTCCTTATAGCGGCACCCGTTCCGTCCCCGTCGTCGTAGTAGTAGTGTGTAACCAGTCTGAGAAAAATGAGAAGAAAAATTCCGAAGTTGTGTCCGTAGCGCGGAATCGAACCAGGGACCCCTCGCTTCCGAGCGCGCGGCGTTAGCCCACTACGCCACGAAGCGCACATAGACACACGCACCACGATGGCAATAAATACCCAACATTAACGAAAGGCCGCGTTTCTAGGGCGTTTCTAACGCGTTTGTGCTAAAGCGTTACGGCCCGTGTAAGAAGCTGGTGTAAGACGCTGTGGCCTCTCCGCCTTACCTTCAACGCGTTTCGAACGCGCTGCCCAAGGCGATGGCAAGTCAAGTTCAAGTCGAGGAGCGTTTATGAATACGGGGGGTATACTCTCTCAGCAGTCATGTGATGGCGTCGGCAAACGCGGGGCACGTTCCGGCATGTGTAAATGGCTGCGTAAGACGCTGTGGCCGCTCCCCCTTACTAGAGAGTACTGCACGTTTCTAACGCGTTTTTGCTAGCGTCCCCTTAAGCGGGAGATCCGATGATTCCCTCCGGAGCTTCGCCCACTCATCATCATTCACCCCGTGGATATGCTGTGATTTTTTTTCAATGTTCTCAATTATTTTATCTTTGATATCTAGAAGGGCTTGCTATGCTGACCTATTTTTCTGGAAACCATATTGGTGCTTAGAGATTACGTTATGTTTGGTCAAGAAAGACCACAACGTGTCAACCACGACACTTTCAAAAAGTTTTGAAAATGTATTTAAGACCGATATTGGCCGGTAATTTGAGACTTGATCTTTCGCACTACCTTTATGGATTGGTGTTATTCGAGCGGTTTTTAGCGCATCAGGGAAAATTCCTGAAGATATTGACAAATTGACAATGTAAGCTAGAACGACACTTATTTCGCACGAAACATATTTAATCGGTATTCAAGCAGAACTTTTTGTTGGGCTAGTTGGTGCATGTTACTAAATTATTTAAAGCGCCAAACAGACGACACAAGAAGAGACACGGACGAGCGCTTACTAACAACTGATGTTTTATTGAAAAAAACACACAATATATAGGCATATCTGGCGGCGTAACTCACACGTTGTCGAAATTCACATGGTAACCAGGCAAAATGGCGATAAATAGATTGTAAACGATGGTGAAACTCGAATAAAAGATGACATATGCGACAAAAAACACGTGGTGTATAGAGCCACAAGACCATAAAAGATAATGGTTAAGCGATACACAAAACAGCGCAGTAACCCCATTAGAAAGCTAACGATTAAGAGTTTTTTTTTTTTACTTAACTCTTAATCGTTAGCTTTCTAATGGGGTTACTGCGCTGTTTTGTGTATCGCTTAACCATTATCTTTTATGGTCTTGTGGCTCTATACACCACGTGTTTTTTGTCGCATATGTCATCTTTTATTCGAGTTTCACCATCGTTTACAATCTATTTATCGCCATTTTGCCTGGTTACCATGTGAATTTCGACAACGTGTGAGTTACGCCGCCAGATATGCCTATATATTGTGTGTTTTTTTCAATAAAACATCAGTTGTTAGTAAGCGCTCGTCCGTGTCTCTTCTTGTGTCGTCTGTTTGGCGCTTTAAATAATTTAGTAATATTTAATCGGCTCCGGCCGAATTCCGTCCGGTCCTGCCGAGGCTGTACACTTCATTTTGTCTATCAGATTTTGTATCTCAACACTATCTGTGGATTGCAGAAAGATAGAGCTGGTCTCCGGCGGGATATCGATTACACGAACCATGCTTCTTTCACCTCCTCTCGAGGCACCTGACCCAGCTTGTACAAAATGTTCGTTCATGCTCGTCATTTGACTTTTGTTCAGCAGTTGTATCTGTGACGTGCAACTTGACTTTCTACTCGTTATTTTCTTCACAGCGTTCCATATCCGTTTTGTTTGCCTTGCGTATGACAGAAAACAATTGTTGGTAGTAATCTTGTTTGGCTTTCTTCAGTTTGCTTTGTAGGTGATCCCTGAACTTTTTGAATGCCGCGAACTGTTCTTGATGCACGTGTTTTTACAAAAAGGTGGTACATCGCATTTTTCGTTTTTATGTCGTTATATAAATGACGGTTTATCCAAGGTTTTCGTACTTTCTTATTTCTGTTTCGTTGATATCGTAGCGGGAAAGCCGATTCATAAGAACTTTGTATGTTTGAAAGAAAGATGTTAAAAGCTGTGTTAACATCACTTTCATTGTAGACCGCCTGCCAGTCTATAGCTACAATTAATTCCCGAAAGTGTTCTAAAGAAAAAGTGTTTATTATTCGGCGATAACAAGGCGCATTGGTAGAGCGATTGTTGTTAGTGAAATTGGTAAAGGAAAATAGGGGTAAATGGTCACTTATGTCACTTGCAAGAACGCCGGCAAATACTTCATCTTCATTTACGTTTATAGCACAGATGTCAATTAAAGTGGCACTATTCGCTGTAACTCTGGTTGGTAACTTAATATGATTTGTGCAGGCGTGGCAAGCAAGAAGTGATTTCAGTTCCCATGCCCACGTGTCATGTGAGCTCATATCTATATTGATATCTCCCATGACTATCACAAGCTCATTGCTAGAACAGGCATGTGATAGCAACATGTCTAAAAAATTTCAAAACTTTTCTTTGTCGCCAGTAGGAGGCCTATATATTACCGATGTTGAGGCCTTTCCTAAATGTACAGTAAGGCATTCTACGTCTTCGGTAACTACAGAGAATTTTTCCACTACTGTAAAACGTATCGTTTCATTTATGTACATAGCTACACCACCTCCCCTTTGATTGATTCTAGTTATGTGCTGCGAGCGATACCCCTCAAAGAAAGGTATGTGGTCGTTTGGTGATAACCAAGTTTCGGTAAAACATAAAACATCAAATTCATTTTCTATTGACGACATCAGATTGTCAATTTCGTCTTTATTCTTTATTCAGACATATCCCCGCTTAGCCCGAAAGCGTTACAGCAGGGGGGTTACAAACATGAAAAAAAAAACATCTTGATTAACACTGCACACCTGTTCACATGACAGCCGATTCCACTGAGCAATAGTTTTAACAAAAAAGGAATTGGCATACAGGCCCGTCCTAGCCCGGTATTCTCTAATTTCGCACTGGTGGTCAGTGCGTGGAGACATATAGTTTGGCGGTTTTAGGTACATTTCCCTATCAATTCCAGTTCTGTTATGATATATTTCATACATAAGTTTTAGCCGCAGTTTCTTTCGGCGAGACTGATAGCGATTCCCAATTGAGCTCCTTTTTCATTGCCGTGCAGAAACTACTTTGTTCCTTATACTTCTGGCATTAATATGTACAGTTGAAAAATATTTTAAACCTGTGGCTTCTCTGTTGAGACGGAGGACGTCATAATAAGTGTCACTGATCGATCCAAATCCCATCTTAAAAGAATTTTCGAGGTAATGTAGGCGGGCCTGACAATCTATTCGCCCTCTGACGTCATTTTTTCGAGGTCATTTTTGGAGGCTATGCAGATGACCCTTGAAGTCTCATTTTTCCGTGCCAACACCCGTCCTTTGGATGTCCAAACGAACTGCCAGTTCACCTCGGATTTCTTCTTGCGCGCGGCTACGAGCAGTTTCTTGTTTTTTTGTGTCAGGTGTTCATTTACATACACAGAGTTTTTAGATTCCAGATCAAGATCTTTACATGTCAGCCACTTCTTTCTGGCCTTGGCGAGCAATTCATCGCGCTTCCTTCGATGGACGAAGCGAACAACAATGTTGTGCACACCTGTTTCGGTGTCGGGACCCAGTGACATTGTCAATGTCACTTTCCTGGATGCTTTCAAGAGCTTCACCTACTTTTTCAACCATTTTCATGACGTCATCTGTTTTGTCTGTTTTCGGAATACCCTTGATTTCAAGATTATTACTTCTTTGATACTGTTCAAGTTCTTCGATTTTTTGTGTCAGTTTTTCGTTTTCATCCTTTAGGGTGCTGTTTTCTTTGAGTAGCTGTTTAATCTCATCCCTCAAGGATAGGAATTCCTTTTTGAATTCGCTCACTTCATCGCACGTATCGGCACAGTATTTTACACTCTCCTTCAGTTCTCTCTACTCCGTTCGCATGTCACGTTTGAAGGCTTCAAGCTGTTTAGACAGATCCTTTATCTCCTTGGCGTCATCTTTCCCACCCATCCTCTGCACTGTCGGGCAAAAGTGGGCCCAAACACAAGTCGGCAACGATGCACACGAACGAAGTACAAAGTGCAAAGAGAGAACCAGAGTAGCAGCAGCAGCGACAGCAGAATATTAATATATGAATGAAAAAACAAAAACTGTAGTTTCAAGACTAACCTGCACAAGAATAAGAGGCGACTCAGATGCTGCACGCTACGCTGTCGCCGCTGCTGCTGAGACGGGCCGGTGACATCGGCTTTGATTTATAGGCAGGGGCTTCCGGAAGGTCACATAGACTGTCCCCGGAAGGCGGGTGTGCAGGTGTATCGGACCCAACACGTGTCTTCGGTCCCTGGGATGATGCGGCTGGTAGGTAAGGGTAGCAGGCGGGGGTCGGCCGTGGGCTTGGCTGACGAAATCGGGAATTTGCCTGTACAAGAATAACAGGCGGCTCAGATGCTGCACGCTACGCTCTCGCCGCTGCTGCTGTCAAATACCATAATATACCATGCTACCCTAAAGAAACTATTATATAGAACCACTGCTTTTTTCATGTGGATGTATTTTGCTCGAAACAACGAGGCACACACTCGGCTGTAACTTGTAAATGTTTAAATTTCAAAACGTGCACATTTTGTCTCATCTTGAAACTGGTGTACAGAAAGCAAACACGGTGTCGTAAGGACAAGTTACCGCTTTTCTGGCTCTTACATCGAGAGCCAATAAGCTTAGTGAATACTATAGTAAAATGAATAATTTATAGATTGATTGATTGATTGAGAAAGCTTAATTTCCCAAAACAAGACAGGGGCTAAGGAGGGCTGCGTTATCGAGGGATCCGCAATAATTGTGACCACTAGGGGATCTCAAACCAGTACGCAAGTACACGGTCTTTTTTTGCATTTATTGACCATCAGAAGGCGGCTGCCGTCGGTAGAAATTGAACCCACGACCTGATTCTCAGCAGCACAACACCCTTGCCATGCCGCCATTGCGTCATTAAGCATACTTTCATATTGGTGATATTACTTCGAATGGAAGAGAAGTTGCGACCTGGTGGCATCCCCATAAATTCAGCAGCATTGATTGCAAGCTTTAAAAGATCGCTTACGGTAGCAGCAGGCACGCCGAGAGGCTCGGTTCGAGGCAAGACATAAACCCATCAACCGCACGGTACACCCGTATGAGGCAAATATTGCTTTATATTAGAATATGCCGGGGGGGGGGGGAACCAACCGAACGTGTTGCAGTGAAGCTCCAGTAAGACGGTCAAGTAAATACCATGCAACGAAGTGTGATGTGCACAACTGCGTTCATTTTCATCATATGCAACGCGTATTCTCATGCAATATGTGCTTGTTTACGCACCGCACATGTCACGTCTTTAGGCACACTTTATGTACGTTTATGCATTACACCGTTGACGAGCTATGCCGAAACTGAATTCCCAAATCCACAGGTCGCACAGTGCGAGAACCCGACGCAGTGGTGTCACGCGGACGAGGGCGATGCGTTGATTGATGAATAGATTTTCATGCCTAAAGGCCAGTTCTGGCCAAAGAACGCCAAAAAGGACGATGAAAGGTGACAAAAAAGGAGATGTATAATTGTTGTGGAAGAAAAAAATAACTGAAGAGAGGTGTGTCCACAGAGAAGGGCGACACATAGCTAAATGCACTTATAGAGCGAATTTTTTTAACAGTTGTGCATACCCGTTTTAGAAGATTGCCAAAGAATGGCCCGTACGCGGTGGCACATAGTGAATAGTGACGATTGAAGTAACCCAAATATAGGAAATTCAAGAGACTAACAAAACTCTGTGTGCATTTGTTCGCTGGCGTGGATGAGTATATAAGGTCGGTGCCATCACCGACTCAGTAGGCCTCCACCGTGCCGATCTAGTGGCCACACGCTCGGGCATCATGCAAATGAAGCATCACATATAATATATTCGGAGAGCAGCCCGCTCAGTTGTCATGTCAGTGGAAATTCTATTTCTTACCTTAGTTTTAATACTATGTATCTGACTGAAAATACGCTGAATTTCCACTTACTTCAAAAAATAAGCTACATGTTTGCGACACGTGACGCAGGAATTATTGTAAACAAATTAAGATCTTGGTTGTGGTACTGCCACAAAAAAAAAGAAGACAGCGTTACAGGAGAACCGCTAAAATAGATCCCGCCTCCCGCAAGGTAACAAATTTTCCCGCTAGGCAGCGCAAGAAATACAAACACTAAAGTTTGCGGGAAACCAGCCAAATTTGCAAGAAGGATCTATACCCGCCGCGGTATCTCAGTCAGCTAAGGCGTTGCGCTGCTGAGCTCGTAGATCGCGGGATCGAATCCCGGCCGCGGCGGCCGCATTTCGATGGAGGCGAAATGCAAAAACGCCCGTGTGCTTGCGTTGTGGGGCACGTTAAAGAACCCCAGGTGGTCAAAATTAATCCGGAGCCCTCCACTACGGCGTGCCTCATAATCAGAACTGGTTTTGTCACGTAAAACCCCAGAAAGAAGAAGAAGAAGGATCTATAGAGCGAGGTGATTGTCTTTGACGTGCGCTAGCATAGCGTCCAGATTCGTATATGTAGGTTGCGCCCGTAGACCAGGTGGAACAGTGTAAAGCGCATCGTTTCCAGCTTTGCAGTGTTGTATGCGAACATGACGAACGGAACAATCTTGTCGCCGATTTCGCGCTGGAGGTCACAGCATGTCTGTAATGGTCTTATTTAATCTCTCTGTCATTCCATTAATCTACAGATGTCTGGCGGTGGCTGGTACACCTCAGCTTGAAAACGAGTTTCATGCTTAGCTTTGGAACTTGCTTCTTTACCTGTCATTACGTGTGACCGGGTGCCGTGTCGTAGAACGATGTGGTGCAATAGGGTGTTTCTATAACGGTAATAATTTCTTATTTTCTTTAAGGTAATCTGCTGCTGAATACTTTCGTTATATATATATATATATATATATATATATATATATATATATATATATATAACGCATCCTTAGAGCCGAAGTCCGCTTATGGACATAACTTTTCAAGCCGGTAGTTATTACCTACTGGTATATTATGAACGTGGAGACACCATTTTTCGTTTAAACATCCCGGTTAGGTACTGGAGACAGCATCACCATGTAAACGGAGAAAGTTACCGTATTCTTATGATTCTAGTCATAAAGACCGTTTTTATTGTCCAAAAACATAGACGAAAACCCAACATGGCGTGGTGTGTTGCCTTGTTGATGCTGCATCCTCTATTTTTGTGTCAACTCAAAGTAATCAAGAGGTACTCGACGGTTACCTTTTGTCCTCTCTCATGGCACAACAACCTAGGGCGCTATTGGCGGGAATTGTCAGAAACCCTTACTGCAGTAATGCGCCTTAGCAACCTTCCCACAGTTTCGCATGCTTCAGACTTTAAGGCACCCGCCGTGGTTGTTCAGTGGCTATGGTGTTGGGCTGCTGAGCACTAGGTTGCGGGATCAAATCCCGGCCACGGCGGCCGCATTTCGATGGGGGCGAAATGCGAAAACACCCGTGTACTTAGATTTAGGGGCACGTTAAAGAACTACAAGTGGTCCAAATTTCCGGAGTCCCCCACTACGGCGTGCCTCATAATCAGATCGTGGTTTTGGCACGTAACACCCCATAATTTAATTAAATTTTTTTCAGACTTTAAGGCGGTGGTCCCACTCCGGCGGCACGAGCCCCCCGTTTTCATTACTTTTGGAGCAACCGTGGTGGCTCGTCTACTTAGGATATAAGTTGTCGTACATATCATAAAAAGCTCAATTCTTGTAGATTCCAACTATATATATTATAAAAAAATTGAATAATTCGATTTAGAAATAAATGTTCAAGAAGAAGCATGAGATACATGGTTTTTGCGAACTGTGTCCCATTTGTGATCATATTTAGAAGGAACTACCGCACTTACTGTATTGCAGCTTGCTCTGTAGCTTTAGGACATGTTTATCTGTTTCCTAGACGCAGCAAAATAATTTTGAATTTTGGCTTTTTGGATAATTTGCTTTTGAAGATTGCCAAATATTGCAAAATTCTGTTGTAAACAGCCCGTTGACTACACGTTCAAGGAAGCAAAATTTTGGATAAATTAGAGTTCAAACAATTTCCATTTAGGACGCAAAATTTCATGCATGTACCTTTATTATTTTTAGACCGCAGCTTCGTAGCTTTAGTACCTTCCCGCAAAAATGGGCAAAAGTAAAACCAGAATTCTAAATATTGTTCGATTTCGGCCGCATTATTAGGAAACCTAATGAAGGTACCTGAATGAACTTTTGCGTACTAGATGCAAATTCCTTGAACTCTAACGTTTCCAAAATTTAACTTTCTTGAACCTGTAGTTGCCGGGCTGTTTAAAGAGAAGTTTGCGATATTTGGCAATCTTCAAAAGCAAATCTTGCAAAATGTAAAAATTTTAAAATATTTTGCCGCGCCTAGGAAATATAATAAATATGTCCTAAAGCTACACAGCAAGCAGCAATGTAGTAAATTCGGTAGTTCCTTCCAAATATGGTCACAACTGAGACAGTTCGCAAAAACCATGTATCTCATGCTTGTTCTTGAACATTTATTTCTAAATAACATTAATAAATTTGTCTATATAATTTATAGTTGGAATCTACAAGAATTAGGCTTTTTATGGTATACACTGCTACTTTATATCCCAAGTAGAAGAGCCGCCATGGTTGCTCCAAAAGTACTGAAAACGGGGGGCTCATGCCGTAGGAATGGCACCGCCACCTTAAATCGGGTTTAGATATGTACGTAATTGCAGCTGAGGTAATACTTACATGTTGATAAAAGCAATAGGTACTGTGGGACCGAAGAGGATATATATATATATATATATATATATATATATATATATATAGGAAAAAACTGAGGTGCCCGGTTTTTGTACATTACAACCATATAAAGAAAACATTGTGGAGATATTCAAGTTATTTATGAGGCTATATGAAGGTAATGGATCCAAAGAAATCATAGGGGCTTTTATTGCCAGCTTTAACTGAAGCTTCGAAATGACAAGCTAAATAAAAATTATGTTCGAAAAAAGAACAAGAAAGGTTGTGGATGCGACTCCCTCCGGCAGAAAGTAGGTTTTTTTCCCCAATATTATTTCCCCTTCGTCTTATAAACTACACTTACGAAAACAACAAGTTCTTCAATTCAATTTCTGTTTCGGTTTATATTGCTGTGATATATAATTATATTAGCTTATCAGAATATCTATCTCTGGGTAACTTCACTGTGTCTTTTCAGGGTCCCCCTTATGCGTGACGTTTTCTATTGTTTCCTTTTTCTGTATGTTAGCAGATTTCATGCCTTTCGGGAAATTGGTTTTCTTATGATAGACATTTTTAGGTTGTTTCCATATCATTTTTATAACTGCCAGGTATTCTTGCTTATCGCATAAATTGCAAATCATTCTTTTTTTTTTCTTTTTTAGTTTACAGAAGAAAGCGCGCCTCGATCGTGCCACTGGAACGTGTATATTCGGTTTCGGGCGCACTGTTTTATATACTTTGTCAAGGCGAGACAGTTTTAATAAACTATATTACAGCTGCGCGTCCGTATTGTAAGCGCGCGAGGTGTTTTTGTTGGTATCTATGCCATGAATGCTACAGTTACCTTTTGTTTCCCTGTTAAGTTCAGCGGCCAGAGAAAAAGGTGAAATTGCCAGTCTCCCTTGGCGTGTCTTGATAACGAGGTAAAAAAAGCTGAAGACCGCTTTTGATGTAAACATGACCGATTGTGTGCAGAAAGGTCTCGTACTCAATAGATCACCGAGGCTTAGCAGTGGTTAGCTTAGTCATTCTGTGAGAACGGGGAGCAAACTTGGAAACGTGAGGTGCGGATTCAGTTGCCTTCAATGCAAGTTAATGTATTTATGCAAGTTATTGTAGTCTCCTTCTGTTTCCGAAATTAGTTTTGGGGACCACATTGACAGAAATGATTTTGCTGTTCAGCACCTCTCCCGTATAGCAAAGACCATTTAAATGCGATAACGATACAAACATAACACAGATAAAAATTGGCCTGTGTTGTACCCGAGTTTGCTATGTGCTGTGCTGGTAGCCCCGAAGGCCGTGCAAAAATGTGGGTATGCCGGCACTGATAGCAGTGCACGATAAGGGCGTGAGCGCCTCGAAGAAAACGGCGGAATGTCCAGAATAGCGGCTCTGGATAACAATATCGCACTGGAAGCCTTCGCTCGTGCCCTTATCTTGCACTGCTATCAGTGCCGGCATACCCACATTTTGGGTATTTTGGGCATACCCACAATGGCCACGTCACGTTTCATCATTCTGATGAAAACGCAAAATTGCATTTTGCAAGACTTCAGTTTCCCGCCACAAATTTCAAAACACATGACCTCTGGACAACCAATGAGACAGCCAAGATGGCGGATAATGGCGGCCGCGCAGCCGCCATGCGTGTCGAGAATAGAGCCTCAGATGAACAGTTGGCTTTCATCGATGTAGGAATGTAATATGTCCTGCGTGGTGCAGCTGCCGCTGTAAAGGTCATGGAACGAAGCAGGAGGACAAGCAGCGGAGTGGCGTGACGTAGACAGTCACTTCAAAATAGAAGCGGAAGTGTTGTCGCGTGCGTGGGACGAACGGACCTGATAGCGCCTATGCCCTCCGACACAATAATCGTCATGCACGCTGTCTTCGGCGCATATAGCATCCAGCACCTCCTTCAACCTTGTAGCCGCGTGCGTTGCCCCTGACATTAATCAACTTGGCATAGAACCTGAGTGCTTCGGAAGCGGGCTGAAGAAACATGGCTCCTATAGTTTCACTTCACACGTAACCGTCCGCTGCGCAAAAAGATGCACGATGTTTTAACGATGAGTTTAGAAGCGAATGGCTCGTATTTTCCCGAGCAACTTCTCCGAGTCAGCGAACTCAGACGCAAGAAACGAAAAAGATTACTTACCAGAAGGTCCATGGCAAGTACTCAGCATTATACAGTACGCGCCTTGTAAAGGTTTAAATTTCTAAAATGTGCACATTATGTCTCGTCTTGAAACTGGTGTACAGAGAGCAAACATGGTGTGGTAAGGACAAGTTACCGCTTTTCTGGCTCTTACATCGAGAGCTAATAAGCTTAGTTAATACTATGGGCTTGCTCATCGAAGTGGGCAAGAGCAGGTGTTGTTTGCCGGCGCTCTCTAAGTTCTTCGAACGCAGTCTCTTTCTCTGTGGTCCTTACGAAGGGTACGTCTTCTAGGACATGTCGAGCGAGTGGATCGGCTGCCCGGTGGGATAACGATGTGGCCGCCAGCCATGCTAATGCGTGTGCCATTCCAAGGCGTCTTAATTTAATAAGGGGCCACTGCCAGTTTTCTGCTTACATTAGAATAATCCGCACCCGTAGGCACTATAGCAGTGACAAGACCAGGTATGTATCAGAACAGGTATGTCAAGCGAGACTCTGCCACGAACTTCAAATGTGGTGGCCGGCTATACACTTGTCACAGCACTCAAACTGGAATGCGGTGTCTTCATTACGGGTAGATAATTCTGTCTTTTTTAATCTTCACCATTTCATGCACGCGGCAATGGAGGTCTTCCGCGCCGTCTAGTTTCAGCAACCTCGCCGACAAAGACCACTTGCTTTTAGTTTTCCCGACGAGGGCGTGGCGTGCCCCTCATGCCGTCACCTCGAAACATGGGCGAATGGATGAAGATGGTCTCGGAGAGGCTAACCTGGACTTACTTAAATGTGGTATACGTTGGTGAGCGAGATAATCTTCACTTTCCTATGCCCCATGGCCAACTTTAGCACGAGGCAAGTGAAAGGAAAGATCATGACCCAATCCACCTTATGTAGGTAGATGACCAGCGAAGCTGTTTAGCACACGACACGGAGGTTACATCGAATTTTGAACAAAGGTACGAACATATTGATTGTTCTGATCAGTGGTCATCGTGACGCACGCACACAGATTCTCGTATCACCTCTGTTATTAAATGCGTTCATCACGTGAGACAATGAATGACTCTTACCCCCTTAAGCAATGTATCATACCCCCGTAAATAAAGAAATGAACGCGGCCTCCCCACTGCGACGACAGAAGAGAAGTGAAATTCTACGCTGGAATGATGAGCGGCAACGGAGCCAGCTCTTACGCGTGAGCAGAGGCCCAAAGCGTTCTCGTAGTGGCGCGGAGAGGTGCCAACGAGCTAGCTCTGGAAGAAGATGACGACGTTCGAGTCATTTCTGATGATGATAGTTTTGTTGACAGACACGAAAACTTTATGGAACCCATGCCATAAACAGATTCGCTGTTTATGCGAATCTGTTTATGCGAGCCCACAGTCCAAGTTATTGGTACGGACATTCGCGGTATATGTTACCGGCCTCACAGCAGCGGTAGCAAAATGGTCGTCTGTCTGAAGTGCGCCAGATATCAGACTTCCGCGGGGACGCATGGCATTCGTCGAAGCCTAAACCAGCGCGGGCTGAGTGAATGGCGACTGGAGGTATGGTGTGAACCGCGACTTCCGGACGAGAAGTAGCCTTGCAGTGTCGCAAGGCGGTTTACACATCTTTCAGGCGCTGAATAGTTGTGAGCACAGGCGCCGGTCTCAGATGTCTGGGGAAAAGGCCCTTGATTGCTCTCTGGACCTCATTGCGGATACGCCTAACGATAGAACCGACCACAGGCTGGTTCACACTGCAGATCTCGATTTCCTCGCCGATGACACAGCAAACAATTTCGGAAGTTGATGCTGCGTTCATTTGCCGGTCGAATAGGTGAGACCGCTGACGAAGCACTTTCTCCATCATGACGGTTTCAGCAAGAAACTCCGTGCCACAACCTTTCTTTTTTGGAGGGGGGAGGGGGAGGTTCCTCACCATACCAGCTAAGAGCTGCTCCTTCACACCATGCATAACGTGTCGCAGTGTTTCTCCTCTAGCAGGTCTGGATCCACCTGCTTGACGAGGCGCGTTATGCTTTCGGCGTACATCGTGACGGTCTCATTTGGCATCTGAACATGTTACTGGAGCGCACGATAACTTTGTTGGCGGCAATCAGAGCTTGTGTAACACGCCAGTAGTTGGCGCGGGAGTTTATGCCAGAATGTTAGGTCCCCTTATGTATTTTGGAACCAACTGCGGTGCCTTCCTCTAAGCTGAAGTATACTTTGCGGAGTTCTGATGCGTCATCCCAGTGGTTTAAATCAGCGATACATACAGACTCATTTAGCCAGTCCTTCACATCTTCAGATGTTTCTCGATGAAAGGTATTCAGCGTCCGTGGCTTCTGAAGGGTATACAGAACGTCTGCGTGGGGTCTTCCATGGCGGTAGGAGTTCATTTCGCAGACGCTGTCCCGGTAGGTAGCTCCAATTCTGGCGGCAGGTCTAATTTTTTTTTTTGCTGTTTGCTCGATGCACTGAGGTATCCACAGGCGTAGGGCACGTATTCCGGCTGCTGGACGTCGTCTGATGCACGAAATACGTCATTGTGCCCAGCACCTCCACCAATTTGTCAAGTAGGCGGATGACAAAGGGTCAGTCTTGGGCTTTCCGGGTAGCTCAGGTCTGGCAAGGGCACGTGGATCCGTTACTCTGCTACATCGTCTTCTATACGCCACTTTAAGGCCAACGCCAGGTGGCGATATGCACAGGTTGTATTCGTGACTTATAGGCACCTGGAACTATGAGAGACTTTACGACGTTGCACCGTCTCCGGGACCAGCCTAAGTCCTAACATAACCAGTTGTAACGTTTTTGTTTTTTTCACCACACTTTAATAAATCAGTAATGCCACCGGCCAGCCGTCAGACTGTTTATCGCCGGCTTCCGCGTTATGTCACACACACGCCAGTGTCACGTACACAATTGCTCGCCTTGCAGAAGTATGTTGGTCTACGGCATAACGCTTTGCAAAACCGTAAATGTCACGAGATCGGCAGCTATGTGCAAATTTTTTTCATACATTGATTGCCACGGTTAATTGGATCTGCATTATTTGTTGTGCAATGCAAAATTCACAGCTATCGCAAACACGACACACACGACCGACCAATCGGCTGACTGACTCACGCACTTTACTGATCAATCTATAATTGTATTAATTATAAAAACATTAGCAAGGGGTACGCGGTTCATATTGCAGGTTTAAAATAACAAGCTTGCCTAGAACAAACATTGCTTAGTCATCTCGTATTTATGTTAAAAACAATCCTAAACAGTAGGATGGTACTGACCGGCTTACTTGTAGCAAGTGTTCTTGGGTGCCAGTGTCCCCGGTTTTATTTCTGGTGTTCTGTTTTATTTTTCTATAAACTCTGCAAGCAAAAGGTGTAATAAAAAGCACATGCTATAGTAACGATGCATTTGACCTCATAAATTGTAGAAAAGTCCTTTTGAAATAGATATGAATGTTGTTGGTGGAATGTCACTATAGCTAGAGGAAGCTCTCAAAGAACATCCGCATGTCGGTTTAACGACATTCGAGGCGCGCGCGTATAAAGCAGCGACAGTTTTTGTAGCCATGTATCTCGCGAGCTGTTGCAGCAGTGAGAGCATCGAGCAACCTTCGTTGCCACTGGATGCTGTGTATGCCAACGCCAGTGTATAAAAGTTAGTATCATTTCCATGTATGAAATGTGCAAAGTCGTTAGGGCAGGGGCCTTCTTAATTTGGATAATATGCGAAGTATCAAGGGCGCTTTAGAAGGAGAAATGTAATAATCGTGTTTTTTTTTCTAGTAACTTGATATCACTACCAGGCAAAGCATGCGATCGACTATAGTTTTCAAGAAGATTCAGTAGTGACAGCTGCCGTATATTACCATTTAGAGCTTGAGAGTCCTTGATACCATATTCATTTTGCCCATTCAGTTGTGTTGCCTTGCTGATGGGAGAAAACAAGACCGCAGATGCTTTATGATGCCACCTTCGGGCAGCATGGCAACATTGGCTATACCCTTAGAAGGAGTGCCACGAGACCTCGTATTGACCAAGAACTGCCTAATAGCAAACTGTTGCAATGACTGAGACTTGCAAGCTCTATGGTTCCCTGAAATGACACGGATAGATGTAGCTTTGGCAGCTAGTTCTCACTAACTAGTCGTTTGAAACTTGAAAAACGAATTCCTTGGCAAAGTAGAAGGGTAAATGCATGTTTTCCATTCAGTTCTCATCGCATAATGCTTGGTGGCATGTCTCAAACCAACAACATCATTTTATAAGGTACCATTGTTTGCCGTAAATTTTGCGGCAAGTTCTCACGACCGAAGAGACTGTTTATAAAACGATATAAATAACTCTTTGTTAAAGTGGCCCAATTGGGTGTACATTTTGCTGTCACTTCTTATCACCGACTGGTTTCTTGGGAACCTGTTTAACATTGTTTGTTAAAGCGGCACTGTTATCGGCACACATTTGAATGACCTCTCCGTAATGAATGGTTTGTTGCAAACGTAAAACTGTATTGCTATTAAAACAGCGTGGTTACATGTACCGTTTACAATCAATCCTTAGTTATGATTGCTTTTTTGCTAACCTGAAGAAATGATTGTTTGCTGAGTGGTGTGGTTAGACGTAACTATTGGACTTGGTTTTCAACACTGTCTGGTTTGCTGCAATTCTAAAAAAATCGCATTGATTATTCAGGTGCCACAATTGTATGACAACAGCCACGTGTCTACGATCATGAACAATGTAAACCTCACCTACCTTTGCTTCAACTAAATACCACGTGCTTTCTCTAAAGGCAAAAACGAAAATAGATCATCGTGTGGCAGTTCTTTATGTCTATTTGTGTTCCATGTTGCATCATAGATAGTGACGTCACTCAGCGGTGGCTGAAATATGCTTCGCATTGGTGATTTCCGTAAAGTGGTGACGCAAAAGTTCAATAAAAGCTCGTGCCAAATTTCTCAAAGCCCATGGGGAAAACGTAGGTGCAGCATCAACGTAAAGCGCCGCATGCAGCCTTCTTCAAACCAAGGAGAATTGTTCTTCCCTTATTGCGTCTAGTTGAATTTTGCATGAAATAAAAGGCTACATCTGCGACAGTGGTCTAGGGGTCTATGTGGTAGAAGCAAAGGATTAAGCGCAACCAAGGTCAATTTTCTTTCTGTAAATTGAAGAGAGAGACTGAAGCCAAGCTAAGCCATGGACTGTATTAGAAGTCAGAGTAGTAAAAATGGGATGTTCAAAATACAGCTCATTCTTGGAAGCCTTCTTTCCACTCCCAGTAAACCATGACGAAAGAAGACATTATCATCACCGGCATCTCGGGACGATACCCGCAAGCAGACAGCTTGTCAGAATTCAAGGAGAAGCTCTTCAGGGGTGTTGACCTTATCACAGACGATGAGGCTCGTTGGCCAAGAGGTAAGCACACGCTTTGTAAAGTGTTTCAATCTTACCTGCTGTCAAAAATGCGGATAAACATTGTACTGTGTCACGGACTGTGCGCAATTCTAGATAATAGAACGGTGCAGAATGTGTGGCTTTTGCGATACGAGAAGTGTATGTGAAGGATCTAGTGGCTTCTGTTAAATCAACACACAAATGTTACAAGTGTCGCACTTTCGGATGATAATTGTTTCCCGTTTATTTCAATCTCCGCGAATGGCTCGCATGCTATCGCAACGCCAAGTCACCGATACCAGCAGGTTGTCTGATGGATGAGATAAAAAGTCTACAATCGAGCGAAAGGAATAGCCATAGAAAGTGGCCCCAGAATATCTGGTGTACTTACCTATGCGCTAGAATCGAACATACGCATTCTACGTAACACGTAGTGGACAAAAACATATCTTGCAATAGAGCCATTATACGCCCACAAATGGATCACAATACGTTCGAGTGACAGATTAAGCACAGCATGTGATGCATAAACATGACAACAGATATTGTTGTGCAATAGATAATAGATATTACCATATTCAACAGCGAAAAATATACGCACTCTGGTTCAAGTAGAATGTTGTGTTAAAAAAAATTAAATTATATGGTTTTACGTGCCAAAACCAGTTCTGATTATGAGGCAGGCCGTAGTGGGGGACTCCGGAAATTTGGACCACCTGGGGTTCTTTAACGTGCACCTAAATCTAAGTACACGGGTGTTTTCGCATTTCGCCCCCATCGAAATGCGGCCGCCGTGGCCGGGATTCGATCCCGCGACCTCGTGCTCAGCAGCCTAACACAACACCATAGTAGAATGTTGTGTATGTGTCAGGCTGCAAATAAGTGCATTCGTGATACATTTGAACGGAGTATGATAATAAAAGCCGCATGCTAAACAGTTGCAAGCAAGGACGATGTTTTCCTCCTCGGTCTATTGTCTTAGTGTATTTACTATGACGTGTATTAAAAAAGCAATTTCACCCCCCCCCCCCCCCTCCTTTAAAGATTTTTTTTCTTGGGGGGAGTGGGGGGGGGGGGGGGGGAGGGGTTCCAGTCAACGTGGTTTATAAGACCGTTCAAGGGCGACGCTTTCTTTCATTCAAAAATTTGTTTGGGAGCGCGTGCGCCTGTTTAGCCTGTATCTGAGTGAAACTATTTTTGTGAGTTGGTGTAAAGGCACTACACTTTCATCTACTGCACATTTCGTGATCTTGTAGGCATTTGGCGTTTCAGCGCAAACATTAGAAACACCTCAAAGGTTGCGGCGGCCAGCAGTTTGCTCCGAATATTTGAACAGCGGAGCTGCTTAAGCCGGCCGTAAGTCCGTGATGCGTCGGAAAAAACGTGGGCCGATCTTGGCGGTAGTGCAGAAAGGGTCCAAGCGCAATGGCAGATACCACTGTCAAATATCGAAGCTGAGCCTGGCTAAATCTACATAAGCATGGCCGGGACTACTTAAGCTCTGTCAGTCGTCTATAGCCAATTGATAGCCAATCAATAGCTAATCGATCAATAATCAATAAATTTCGGAAAATGCTGGGGATGACTTCGTAGATGCATAGCCTAGCCCAAATGCGTGCCCAATACCTTGCGATAGCCAGTCAATAGCCAGTCAATAGGTAATCAATAATCGATCAATAATCAATAAATTCAGGAAATGCTGGGGATGACTTGGCAGTGCTTAGCCTAGTCCAAATACGCGGCGAATACCTTGAAATAGTCAATCGATAGCCAATCAATAGCTAATCGATAATCGATCAAAGATCAATAAATTCCGGGAAATGCTGGGGATGACTTGATAGTGCTTAGCGTAGCCCAAAAGCCAGGACTATGTTTAGGTGCCCATCAGATGCCCTGTCTCTTTAGCACTGTGCCTCCAGTGCAAGCTACGCTTTTTTTTTTTTCATACAAATTAGAAATGAAGGAAACTTCCGAAAAGACAATGCGATGTTCATGAAAATTGTATTTTGATTCGTACTAAAGAAAAAAAAGAAAGTAAAAAGCGCTTTGACACGCTGGCATGAGCATGCAGATTGGGGCAATTATAATGTCTTGTATACACTGAAAAGTTCAGACAGCTCAGCAAATTCTATCAAAGCAGGTTCTCTTAAACAGAACACGTGTAAGAGCGAAGGCACTAAACAGGCTATCATGCGAAAATATGATCCAGGCGGCGGCAAACGTTCGAAAACGACGCACGCAACAGATTAGCTCCTGGCTCTCAACTTGACGACCACGTTTGTCCTCCACTTTGACTGGACATGGATGTGCGACCTGACCCACACAATTTGAGTTCAAACGCTGCAAGCGAGAATCCATGGAGAACGGAGCAACCACGTGCCGTACCCATTTGTGGAGGGCATGTTGCTTTATCAGCTTAGATTCTTCACAAAAAATGTGTTTTCTTGCGCACGCCAAAGAATCTCGGTGATTGCAATGCAATGCGAGGTAGTTTTAAAGGCCTCAGTCGAAATTTCTAAAAAGTATGACTACTTGTTCCGGTTTGACGCGCACGTCTTCCAATATAGAGGCTCGGTGAAGGTTTCAGTTTCAAAGCTGTACACCTCTTGAGAATTCGGTTCGAGCGGATAACTATGGGTGCGAAAATGAGTGGACGTGGCTTGGTTGAATTGTGTGGGCGCATGGAAGTTGGTTCTCATTATCAGTTGGGCGATGAAGGTGACTGTTAAATTTTAGAGTCCTGAATAGCTCAACATACAAGCGCTTCGCAACTCATCAGAGAAGATGGCCGATTTGACACCAGAGTTGCCAGATCACGACGCATTTTGAATATTCCCTATTGTTCGCTGTCATATGTGAAAAGTTATGCGAGGCTTCCAGAAATATGTACGTTAATTGCGTTCGCGCCACCCTAAAGAAAATGCAGTCTTTGGAAACACAAGAAAAAAAGTCTCATCGTGCATAAGTGTTTCCCGTTCCTTCATAAGGTTTCGAGCTGGCGCTGTTAATGGTTTTTGTATAATCAAGGGCTCGTTATATACGTCGATGATTATTTAATGTCAGTGGTGTTAGTTGATAAAAGTGTAATTTTATCATCATCATCATCAACCTATATTTATGTCTACTGTAGAGCACTGCACGGGCCGTTTTTTTCAGCCCGGGCCCGACCCGGGCCCGTTTTTACGTTGGGCGGCCCGCCCGAGCCCGATCAAAACTTTTATGGCGAGACCCGGGCCCGGCCCGGGCCCGGAAATAATCTACGTTACCCGCCCGGCCCACCAGAAAGCTGCATACCACCAGAAAGCCCGAGCCCGGCCCGGGCCCGTGTCAAAAAACCCGAGCCCGGCCCGGACCCGGGTCAAAAAGCACACGCCGTGCCCGAGCCCGGCCCCAGCCCGTGAAAAAACTGTTCTACCCGGGCCGGGCCGGGCCCGGGCTTTCGGGTAAGCCCGAGCCCGTGCAGTGCTCTAGTCTACTGTAGGATGAAGGGCCTTCCTGCAATCTCCAATTACTCCTGTCTTACGCTAGGTGATTCCAACTTGCGCCTGCAAATTTCCTAACTTCATCACCCCATCTATGTTTCTGCCGTCCTCGACTGTGCTTCCCTTCCATTGGTATCCATTCTGTAACCCTAATGGTCCATTGGTTATCCATCCTACGCATTACATGGCCTGCCCAGTTCCACTTTCTTAGCATATATTCGATATCGATATTCTGTGAATCAGAATATCGGCTATCCCCATTTGCTCTCTGATCCACACCGCTCTGTTCCTGTCGCTTAACGTTAGGCCTAACATTTTTCGCTCCTTCCCTCTTTGTGCGGTCCTTAATTTGTTGTAGAGCTGTTTTGTTAACCTCCAATTTTCTGCCTCATGTGTTAGCACCGGTAGAATGCAATGATTGTACACTTTTCTTTTCAGCGACAGTGGTTAGCTCCCAATCAGGATTTAGCAATACCTACCGTATTCACTCCAAGCCAATTTTATTCTTCAGTAAATTTCCTTCTCATGATCAGGGTCTCTGTGAGTAATTGTCCTAGATAAAGCTACTTTTTTACAGCCTCTAGAGGCTGACTGACGATTCTGAATTCTTGTTCCCTTTCCAAACTATTGAACATTATCTTTGTCTTCTGCATATTAATCTTCAACCCCACACTTGCCATTTTCTCGGTTAAGGTCCTCAGTCATTTGTTGTAATTCTTCCCCGCTGTTGCTGAACAGGACAATGTCATCTGCAAACTGAAGGTTGCTGAAATATTCGCCGTTGAGCCTCACTTCCCAGTCTACGAGTTTGGATACTTAATCGTAAGAGTAATTTACTGCGCAGTTAATGATTCTTGCTAACCGCAACTGAATAATAACTTTCGTTAAGTAATGATATAATGATAACAAAAAGAAGGCAGATGAAACATACTAGAATGAAATCAATAACGTTGCGTAAGAATCTTTATTTTTAATATTATATTAAAGTATTCAATGGCAATGTATTCAAACAGGCTCTCCTGTTGGATAGTTGGGTGAAATTTATAGTACACCTGAACTAGCATAACTAGCATGTATTGATAAAGCAGACCATGCTAACATACTTTCATAACAAACCGATATTTTTAGTGGGAAACAGATATGCTGTTCGGTTATTGTTGTGCTTGAAGCTTATTTAACCTTGCGTCATCCAGCTCTAGTATGCTTGGTATCCGTATTTATTAAACATATTGCAAGGACAGAATGCATTCGACAACTTACTATCGCATTCATTTTATCGAATTATCGAGCTAGGTTATGTCTATAAGATGACAATCAAGGTCCAATTGGAAGAACTGGAGAGACATAAATGCAGGTAAAATTTTTTTTAGTTGTGTCAGAGCACAATAGCTTTGCCACGTTATAATTATTTCTCTCCTAGTTCTGAAATATATCCGCGCTTAAGCCGTCCAAGTGTTGCAGGCATTAATTTTCTAAAAACCAAGTTAGGCTAAGCATAACTTTTATAAACACTGGCAAACACTAGAATTATCTGCCTTCAAACGTTGTGGAGTGAGTGGAACAACTTTATTGAGGCCAGCGGGTTGAAGCCTGGGCCTAGGCCGCGCCAAGGGGGGGTTGAGAGACCCTGTCTCCCGACCGCCTGTCGAGCTCGCTGGATGGCCCATAGTTTATCTTGCAGATCTGAGCTGATCAGCGCGGCTTTCCACCACCGAGTAAGCTAGAAAAGCTTCCTTTTGTAATGCGCGCAACCTGCCCTTTACTGGTTTCCTCGGAGTGCCCGAGAGAATGGGAACCATCGAAGACTTGTCGCGGTTCTATGCATCATTGCTGCGCCTTCTTGTGTGATGTTCTTCGTGCTGCAGCGGATCATGTTCAACAATGTCCTGTTCTGCTAAGAAGTCATTGTTGAAGCGAAGGGGATGCCGATTTTGATAGCCTTCCACATTAACTCTCGTCGGCGGGTTCCTAGCGGCCCAGTAACAGTGCACCCTACCGTGCATAGTTTGTTCGCAAAGTACAGCAGTCGTTCATTGCTCCGATATTCACGCAGCAGTCATAAATAGCGTTTTTATTGAAAAAAAAACAAGAATTCGCTGTCTTTATGTCACCCAAATAACGCAGTGTCGTTGTCATTCCGCCGCCTCCACCGCTAACGTCTTTGCAACCACTCGTCAGTCATCGCGTCGATGTAATCTCTTCCACATAGTTGGGCCACTTCGCACAGAATTCCGGAGTTTGAACAACGTTCTGGAAATTTAGAGAAGTCGGGGAAGTAATTACCTGCCGTCGAGTTGATTAACAGCGATTGAAGAACTGATGTCTCAGCTGTGAGGCCGACGTTTCGACAGTGGTACTTTTCGCCATGTGACAAAGGCGAGTCTCTTTGTCAAATCATTGGCTCCTGTCTGACATCGCTTGTTCGATTAAACGTTGATCGCTTCGAGCCTCCATACTCTCGTGAGCATGCCTCGTTCGCACTGCTCACTATTGAAGGTTGTTGAGATATTCGCCATTGATCCTCACTCCTAAGCTTTCTCAATTATCCCGGGTGAATATACAATGTTGTGAAAACTATAGGAAGTGGCTTCGTTGATTCGGGAGGGCACAGGGAAATTCCTCCCTTCCTTAGTACTCTAGACAATGAAGGAGGCTGTTTCCTTTCAGACTCCTGAATAGCCGCACTGCATTAATTGCTGCGCAAAAAAATATATAGACGCTTCGAAACTACAGCTCAGAGAAAATGGCGGACGTGGCCAGTGTTGCCAGGTCACTACGCACTTTGAATATGTCATAAGTCATGTGACGTTCGCAGGAATACGTATGTTAACTACGCTCGTCACCTACCTCAACAAAGTTCAATCTCTTTAAATTGAACAAAAGAAAATCCAATCGTTTTTGAGTTTTATTGTGACAGCAATTATAAGAAACTGCAGCCGAATTTCCGCCGCCGTCGTCGTTGCCGTGATGTTCCATATGAAATCCAAATGCGGTAAGACCACGACCGCCCGCCGTATGCTGTAGGTGTGAGGAAAAGCATGCGAGTGTGAGCCGAGGAATATCAGAAGTCGTCTTCTCGTCGCTCAAGGGAGGCAGGAGAGGATGGTGCACGGGTAGGAACGGGGAGTTGAGCAGCGCTAGGAACAGGAAGGAGGGCAGGGTAGCGCGCGTCTCCGCTTCTACTCGGGCCGCGCGCGGCCTTTTTTGGAGTTAATCTGCGATGTGTTCTCAAGCTAGCCAACTAGAGATAGCTAATGGCATTGGTACGCTGTGTTCTCGCACGCCTACTTGGTGTTGAAGCGAGAGGCAGCCGGAAGGCGAAGTTCGCTCCTCGATGCTACCGTACTTCATCAAGCCACCGTTCTGACAGCGAGTGTCCGCGGTCATTGAGAAAGTTGAGTTTATGTTTGTCTGTGTGCGCGTGAAACCATGCTTGTTAACCTAGTTAGTAAGCGAATGTTTATAGCAGTTCATGCAGCTGAGTAACCTTACTGCGTATAACTGTCAAGTAATTATATATCTTAATAAATTCTTCGCCTTTTGACAGTAGGATACTTGGCCACAATTTACAACACATCTAATCGGGACTCGGATAAGATGTATTGATGAAACCATATAACAAACATTGCTTTTGCAGTGTGTGTTCCATCCATTGTAAGGCTTGAGGCATTACGAACCTTACTTCCCCCAGCTCTAGTGTGCTTGGTTATACTATGGTATATCCGTAGTTACTAAATATACTATCTGGGAAAACCGCATTCAATACCATGCCACCATATTCTCGTTTTCAAATGATCGAGCAAGGTCCTCTTTTTGAGATGCTAATGAAGCTCCAATTTCAAGAACTTCACAAACTACGACAAATACCCAGGTTAAAGCAATTCTCCGTTCTATGACGGCACATTTGCTGTGCCAGGTTATAAGTATCCCTCTCCTACTTCTTAAATATGTTCGCGCCTAAGTCGTTCAAATATTGTAGGTTTTATTTCTGAAAAATAAAGCTCCACGAAAACTAACATTTCCGAACGCTGGTAAGCGGTATAATTAGCGGGCACCAAACATTGTGAAATGGTTAAATGATGTTTAACCCCCTCTCTCTTTTAGCAGTGCACCTGTCGGCATTTTTGTGAATGACTAAAGAATAAATAACGCAGCCGAATATCGAGTAAAACGGGACACTTTCATTTTTTTTTTTTTTCATGCGCGCAACTTGCGCCTTGCAGGCTTCCTCGGAGTGCCTGAGAGAATGGGGACCATCAAAGACTTGTCGCGGTTCGACGCAAGCTTCTTCGGAGTGCCGCCTAAGCAAGTGCAGCTCATGGACCCTCAGCTGCGTCTCCTTTTGGAGAGCTCGTACGAAGCCATCGTAGATGCCGGCTACGATCCGGCGACACTACGCGGACGCAAGATCGGCGTCTTCGTCGGCTGCGGGCTGTCCGAGACGCTGACTGCGTTGGGCGGTGATTCGGCCACGATTGACGGTTACATCGTGACCGGAGCGGCTCTGCACATGTTCTCGAATCGTGTCTCCTACTGCCTCGACTTTTGCGGTATGGGACAGCTGGCACCGAAGCATAGAGCAACTTCCTGTCTTTAGGTCGCGCGGATTCTTTTAAGCTTTTATTTAAATGCCTGGCTGATGTACTGTATAATATATTAGCTTAAATAATGATTGATTGATTGATTGATTGATTGATTGATTGATTGATTGATTGATTGATTGATTGATTGATTGATTGATTGAGGGACGTGCTCACCGAACGACTAACTGTATAGCTGGCTCAGTTGACGTGAGAAAGCTTGTAATTCTTCGC
This sequence comes from Dermacentor silvarum, assembly GCF_013339745.2. Lineage (NCBI taxonomy): Eukaryota > Metazoa > Arthropoda > Arachnida > Ixodida > Ixodidae > Dermacentor > Dermacentor silvarum. The sequence continues at coordinate 34,566,169 of NC_051158.1, forward strand.
TAAAAAAGTGTCACCGACCTCTTCCTAATGAACAAGTGTCCAATGAATGAAACAATACCGGGGAGTCAATGTTATCAGCGATGAAGCTGTGTAACGTTGGTGTCTAAAGGTAAACAAGAAACAGCCGCGACCAAAAAATTACTAGGTGTTTCTTAAGCTACAGCTAAGACGATTTCAAGGCTAAAGCCCCAGCGCCGCTAACTCAATGACACAACGAATTTTTTTGGCTGAGTCATCATCCCTCTGAAACCACAAATTACAGTCACCCTTCCTATAATTCACCAAATTCGAACCGTAAATCTGCACTTTTATTCGCTGAGTCACTCTAACTTTGAGCCTGAAATCTCACATATATTTTTGCAAGTCACTCCCGCACTCCATAACCCATTTATTCACTCTTAATTCACACTTCATTAACTGTTGGTTCACCCTATCACTGCTTTGTTCAGCTTCATTCACGCTATCGTTTCGGTTTTACTTCCATCACAATTGGTTTGCTTTATTACTCCAAATTTCCAAATTTCGTCATTGTTGATTAACTCTATCACCACTTGATTAACCCTCACTCACTCTTAATACACTCTCGTTTACTCTCAATTATCTTAGCTCACTCTATCTCATCATTACCTTCATTTGCTCCCATCACCCAACTAAACCCCTTATTTTAACCATCAATTCACTCTTAATTCACCAAATGCTTCTCTCTCGATCTATATCCGTTATCACTTCGGTTCATTTGCTTAATCATTCTACCACATTAATCGCGATTTTGTGTGCATTACCGCCTCTTATCCTCACAGGACTATTTCGTATCGATGACGCGGTTTTGAAACGACCTTGAAATGGAGGCCTCACCATGAGACATGTAAGGCTTTCGCCTGAATAAATGTTACCACTGCCGTAGGAGGATAGTAGGCGAGTCGGCTAAAGGATACCACACCCTTCTTGGCCTAAATTTGTCCCACGACAACAAATTCGCCTTCGTCGAGGCCACTCGTTTGTCACCAAGGACATTCGGTAACCTACCGAAAATACAAAGCTCTGCATTACTACCCATTCTCAGTCGAGGACGTAACTGCTGTTGCATTGATTAACCGCGATCCAACAACCGATTTCTAAGCCGCGAGGCCAACATTTCGACAGGTGTGTTGGCCATGTGACAAAGGCAAATCTTTAGTCAAAACTTTGGCTCCAGTCTGAGGAGGCATCGCTTGCTCGGCTAACGTTGATCGCTTCGAGCCTCCGTTCTCTCGTGAACATAGGTGTCGTTCGGACTGCTGTTGCAGTTAAGCGAGTTCGTACCCAAAGAAATCACTCAAGGATGGTGATCTTTATAAAACCTATTTGCTCTGTTGCTAAACCAGGACCAAGCTTCACGGTGGACTCGGCATCCTCCTCCACGATGACAGCATTGAGCCTAGCCCTGCAGTCACTTCGCTGTGGTGAATGCGAGGCCGCCATCGTTGGGGGCTCCAACGTCATGCTCAATCCGCTCTCGACGCTGAGCGAGTTCCGATTCGGCATGCTATCACGAGATGGAAAAAGCAAGACATTCAACGCCAACGGTGAGCCTTTGAGTGCTTTCTATTTTAACGCGACAGCGTTAAGGGCCCCGTGTCGCAAGAAATCCTGTGCCGGCGCCGACCGTCGTTCCACGAAAAATCGTTTCGAACCACAATCACGCAGGCCCTCCGCGTAGCGGAGAGGCGTTAGTGAACTAATAGAATTCCTCAAACTAAAATGCGTCAGAAAATCCTAAAGTACGACATAAATACAACTTACATACAGGATAGCGTCGGATTATAATTTGAATATTCGAAAAAACGTAATTCTGTTACGCGGAAACTCAAACAGAAATCCGTTTTCCAGCGTTTCTATCATTCATAGAGCGGCGCCGCCCACCCTATTCCTTGCAATAACACCATCCAGGTGGCGCTCGCCATCTCGCCATCTTAGGGAGCCTACATGCAAGCGCTGTTTTAGGGTGGTGACAACACCAAAATTTTGACCGCTATTTACCGCCAAATTTGTTGTGTAGCCATTTTGATTCCCAATATCGCTAGATATCTCGGCGCATTCCTGCTTTCTTTTTCTCACGCTCTGGTGTACCCATGTTGGCACGCGATCTACAGGGTCCTGAATATTTCGCTGCGCCTGTTCGGAAAATGGTTTTGCGCTCGTCGATGCACTGTCCTTGCGCAAATTTTGCAGAACGATCGCATTTTTGGTTCTACTTCGGTAAGTATAACACTTACCACAGTTAACTCCTGACTTTAAAAAAAAAAGTGCAAATTTACATTTACTTATGGGGATGCGAGCTGCTGCAGGGAGGGCGATAACATAAACTTGTGTCGCCACCTGCCGGCATGTGCAGAAAGCAGCCGGTCAGGGAGGTTTGTTGAGTGCTGCCCGCTCCTGGAACACGTATCGTGATCGGTTCCTTTCTGCAGATGCCGGCAGGCGGCGACACAAGATTGTGCTAGGGCTGGCTTTGCGGACGCCAGTTCTCGCATAGACGAAGGCGGTTTCCCATTCTTGAAAAAAAAATGACAGCGAGTAATCGGGCCAAGTAATACTAAACAAATTTGACGCCAAAATGCGATCGTTCTGCAAAATTTCAGCAAGAACAGTGATTCGGTGAGCGTGAAACATTTTGCGAACACGCGCAGCGAAATATTCTGGACCCTGTATTAAATTTCTTTCATGTAGATTTGCACCAATGCGCGCACAAATCCTGCATACATCTTTAATATACTAGTTGTCTTTTCTTCACATATTCAATACATCTTTAATGTACTAGTTGCAGCCGCCGCAAGGGTAGAACGCCCCCGGCCCACGTCCCCCTGGTACCTCACGCGCGATGGAGGACGGCACGCTACCTCCCCACTGTTCTTCCTTGCGGGCGCGAGGTTGAGCCACCATCATCGGCTCACCCTCGCAAGCTTTCACTCGCACATACAGCATACGGTGCGCGGTGACGATGTTATTGCCACTTGGACATTATACGGAACATCCCGGCGGCGACGCCGACGGCAATGATGACGGCGTAAATGCGCCTGGAGTGTTGAACCAACGAGAAACGTCGGTCGTACTTCCATAAGAACACTGCCGGATCTCTTTACGCACCTGTAAACAAATTTGGAGCGAGACGTCGAACATACCTTCAGCCACGGCCTAACAGGTTCAGGTGCACTTGCGTTAGCAGATGTGGCAAGATTTCTTGTATGAATTTTCTATGGCCAGATCGCCTAAACACATGTAAGAATCGCAGAAGCCTGAGCACTATATAAGAGTGTCCCAGCTAACATTAGCCAAGATGCTAAAAGAAAATAATGATTTTAAAAAGGCGCAGTGCGGGATACAATTTCAAGACTTACGGTGCGTGTTCGTCTGACGCCGGGTTACCGAACACTAAAGACCTTAAAATAGAATTTAGCACTGTATGTTTCTTATATTTTTTTCAGCAAGGCTAACGTTAGCTGGGACACATGGTATATGTCTCGAATATAAAATCCTATTCATTACACCAACCTTTTGATCTGTTGTGTAATATTGGGCAAAAGAATCTTACTTATGTTAGATATTATTATTTTAGATTGGCGGATAAAATTGTCCGTGCATCACATAGGCAACTGATTGGCGGATGATTTCTAAGGTACTTGCCGTAGAACTAATTTTTCTGGTTCTGCTCAAGATTCGCGCCGAAGTGCAACGCGTGGACGGGCATCGAAGCAGTTCGCTTTACTTACCCTTAATTGTGTGCAAAATACACTCGTGGTTCAGCGGCTCATTGTGATGAGTGGGCGCGTACTGTATAGTGCTGAGTACTTGCCATGAACCTTCTAGTAAGTAATCTTCTTCTTTTCTTGCATCTGAGTTCGGCTAACTTGGAGAAGCTGGTCGCACAAATACGAGCCATTCGCTTCTAAACAGATCTTTAACACATCGTGCATCTTTTTGCGCAGCGGACGGTTACGTGCGAAGTGAAACCATAGGAGCCATGTTTCTTCAGCCTGCTTCCGAAGCACTCAGGTTCTATGCCAAGTTGATTAACGTCAGGGGCAACGCAGACGGCTACAAGGTTGAAGGTGAGGCTGGCTGCCATATGCGCCGAAAACAGCGTGCATGACAATTATTGTGTCGGAGTGCATAGCCGCTATCACGTCCGTTCGCCCCACGCACGCGACAACACTTCCGCTTCTGTATTCAAGTGACTACGTCACGCCACTCCACTGCTTGTCCTCCTGCTCCGTTCCATGACTTTCACAGCGGCAGCTGCGCCGCGCAGGACATATTACATTCCTACATCGATGAAAGCCAACTGTTGATCTGGATAACTATATCGCACTGGAAGCCTTGGCTCGTCCCCTTAGCGTGCACTGCTATCAGCGCCGGCATACCCAGGATTTTTGCACTGCCTTCGGGGCTACCAGCAGAGCAAATAGCAAACTCGGGTACAACTAAGGCCAGTTTTTATCTGTGTTATGTTTGTATCGTTATCGCATTTAAATGGTCTTTGCTATACGGGAGAGGTAATGAACAGCAAAGTTATGTCGATCAATGTGGTCACCAAAACTAATTTCGGAACCAGAAGGAGATAACAATAACTTGCAGAAATACAATAACATGCATTGAAGGCAACTGAATCCGCACCTCACGTTTTCAGGTTTTCTCCCCGTTCTCATAGAATGACTAAGCTACACACTGGGGCTTACATGTGGATGCTGCCTCCAATACCTAAACGGGATGTTTGAACGAAGAATGGTGTTTTCACGTTCATAATATACCAGTCGGTAATAAGTACCGGCTTGAAAAGTTATGTCCATAAGCGGACTTCGGGTCTAAGGATGCGATACCAAGATAGATAGATAGATAGATAGATAGATAGATAGATAGATAGATAGATAGATAGATAGATAGATAGATAGATAGATAGATAGATAGATAGATAGATAGATAGATAGATAGATAGATAGATAGATAGATAGATAGATAGATAGATAGATAGATAGATAGATAGATAGATAGATAGATAGATAGATAGCGAAAATATCCAACGGCAAATTACCTTAAACGAAATAAAACATTATTACAGATATATAAATACCCTATTGTATCGTGATCTCGCATGATATAACACATAGTCGATCATCCAACTTCATCTTCGGCCAAAGTTGTCTAGTCATCTCGTGTTTGTAGGAAAAAGGCATATCGTATTTACACACTACAGTTCGGAGACGTACTTACACGTGCAAACATTGAATTTCCTCAACACAAGCTGGCGCGAACACGAGGAGGACGTGAAGCAAAAAAACTGGCATTTCTTGCCGGAAGTGACCTCAGGAATTACAGTAGAATCTCGGTAAACGGAAATCGCTTAAGCGGTACTGCCACTTCAACGGAAGAACAACTTCTAAATTCGTAGGTTTCGAAATTAGGTAATGGAGAAGAATCCTTAATCGGAACAAACGTTTTCCTAACTCTCTGTCAACCTAACTAAAGAAGCAAGCTCTTCAGGATTTTTTTCAGAAACACGCAGGTTTAAAATATATATTTTTTGCGACACCTGTCGTGTACACGGAAAGCCATTGTAAGAAGTGGTGGCAAAGGCTCAATCAAGCAACAATGTATGATAAATTTTTAATCCATACCATGTACAGACTTGCACAGCTTCGCGGCAAAGCCACTCGCCACGTAGATAACGAAAGGACAAGCAAAATTTAAGACGCATTAAGCACGCCGTTTGATAACGTTGACTCTTCCTGCACCACCACGTGTCTTATTCTGCCACTGATTGGATCAGTAAGAGAGAGAGATGAAGATAGAACATTTATTGTGTCCGGATGGGGTTAGGGAGAAGGGGTGTGAGGTAGAGTAGCTCCTTCTTCCTCCTAAGGCGGCGGCCAGGACTCCGTGGGTCCTGGTGGCGTCCTCGGCTACCTGGACGACCCGAGTTTGGATGGTCGTGTCAGAGCTGAGCAGCGCGCTCTCCCACTACTCCATCGTTTTATTGCTTGAAAAGCCGAGGTGTCTTTCTGCATATATTGACTACTGTCGGGACATCCCCAGATTATGTGTGGGAGGTCGGCCCTGTTTCTGCAGAACTTGCAGTCACTAGAATAAAATTCTGGATAAAAAAAACACCGCATATCCACGGGGTGAATGATGATGAGTGGGCGAAGCTCCGGAGGGAATCATCGGTAAACCGTGAATCTTCCGTGTAATTCGCCCAGTCTCGCCGCACTAAATCGAACGATTGACTTCCACCAATGACACGCGCCATATGTGACGTCATTCCTATTTTATAACAGCGCCTTCATTATAATTGCACCATCTCCCGCTTAAGGGGACGCTAGCACAAACGCGTTAGAAACGTGCAGTACTCTCTAGTAAGGGAGAGAGGCCACAGCGTCTTACGCAGCCGTTTACACATGCCGGAACGTGCACCGCGTTTGCCGACGCCAACACATGACTGCTGAGAGAGTATAACCCCTGTATTAATAAACGCTCCTCGACTTGAACTTGAGTTGCCACCGCCTTCAACGCATTTCGAACGCGCTGCCCAAGGCGGTGGCAAGTCAAGTTCAAGTCGACGAGCGTTTATGAACACGGGGGTAAGGCGGAGAGGCCACAGCGTCTTACACCAGCTTCTTACACGGGCCGTAACGTGCTAGCACAAACGCGTTAGAAACGCGGTCTTTCGTTAATGTTGGGTATTTATTGTCATCGTGGTGCGTGTGTCCATGTGCGCTTCGTGGCGTAGTGGCTAGCGCCGCGCGTTCGGAAGTGAGGGGTCCCTGGTTCGATTCCGCGCTACGGACACAACTTTCGGATTTTTTTTTATAAAAGTAGACGTTGCTACCTACTACGACGACGACTACTACTACTACTACTGCTACTACATACTACAGAGGAGGGACAGACCCTCACCCTAAGGAGCTTCGCCCCTAAAATGGCAATAGGAGGCGGAGTTCGGAATCGGTGGCGTGGCGACTTCAAACCAACTGCAGTAGTAAGAGCTATATTTTTGTTTTAATATGTCGTCCGCGCCTCCACAAAACCGAAACTAAAGAAGCCTAACCTATCCAGTAGCTGTCGACCACGCTTAAACAATACTTGTACGTACATTCACGTACTTAAATTTAACATAAATAACAGCATTAAGAGGTTGTATGTGGCCGTGTCATACTTCAGACCTTCTTTCTCAGTAAACCGAACTCTTGTGAATAGAAACATATTTCACCGAGGCCTTGAGATCCGTTTAACCAGATTCTACTCTATATCCCGATTGAAAAGGGCATAGTCTGTACATCACAGTGGACCCGAGGGTGAAGTAACGACAATCGTAGGAGCAATGGGAACATGTAGCATCAAGTGACTGCCTGAATATCGCAGGGATCACCGTTCCGTCGAGCAAGAAGCAAGAGGAGCTGCTTCGCGAAGTCTACGCCGGCGCCGGCGTGGACCCACTGAAGGTCACCTACATCGAAGCCCACGGAACAGGAACGAAGGTGGGAGACCCTCGAGAATTGGCGGCGCTCGGCAGATTCTTCTGTGTTCCGGAGCGCGAGAGACCCCTCAAAATTGGTGCGGTCAAGAGCAACGCGGGCCACGCCGAAGCCGCCTCCTGTAAGACAGCGTTTCCTGTAGAATCTATAATAGCGGCTGTTCACATTACACTCCCGTGACAAGAGCGCGCTTTAATTACAGGAAACGATTCCCTAAGGCAACGCCTTGGTCGTACTGGGAGCCCACACACGTGGGCCGAATGCAAAACATGGATGCCATTGGTGACCTAGTGATAGATTTGTAATGGTCAATGTTAAATTTTTAGGGTCATTGGCATTTTGGGAGAACCTTACCCACTCTCCTGTTCGTCCGTTTGTAGACAAACAGTTTCACGCCAATTGCGGTCCCTGGGTATGTGCTAATGACTTTGTGCCACCCTGAAATGAACCTTTTTCACGCCAAGTTGGCTAACAGAGTACGTCCCACTAAGTATGTGCCGCTTTTTAATGACAAGAAAAATATTGTAATGTTTATCCGGCGAGGCGCAAAGTTGATCTCATGCCCTATATATATATAAACAATCTTGCGTAAATCATATACGAGACGTGCACCACGCGCTAACTTTGCGGAGGCGGCGCTAGATGATGCAGCGTATCCCAAGGGAAGTGCCCGGCTGTAGTATAGGCCTTACACATGACGCCTTTTGGCGGTTACAATACGGTGCATCGCTAGATTGCTTCAGTGCTAATTTCATTTATGTCTATAGTCATCGTTAGATGGTTTCTGCCGGAATAATAAAGTGGATTTGCCAAATATGAAAGGGTCCCTACTTGAGCATTCCATGTGTGTCATAGAGTCCTATGTTGTGGATACGATCCTTGCTAAAGTAATGTAGAGTGAATACGGGATCCGTATCTGTTTCGGGAAAGGTGTCCGAATGCTATGTATGAAAATATGCATGGTATAATGAGCGCGTGAACCATTCGCCTGGTATCTCGTTCTTTCGTGCCCAATTTCAATGTTTTAACATGTGGTATTAGGTGATAGGTATGATTGAAATGTTTACTGCAGATTCATGTCGTTACTGTTCCGTCCTGATCGATGGATACTCACAGATTCCTAATGGAGGGGTGCTGCGCAGTCATCAGGTTTCCTAGTTGTAAATCGAAGCTTTCCACGATATTCCTTTCAAAATCCCTCCATGCGCCGTGTACGCGGGACAAACTGAAACGACGAACAAAGAAAAATGCCATAGTAAAGCAGAAAGAACCTTTCCGCGAAAATATGTACGAACCTCTTTCATCTTCTGTTAGAATTTGTTATTCTCACAATTTCCATTTGCCATTTGCACGCTCACGTGGTATGTAGGTTTAGGATGAGCTTTTAGGAGCTTTTTCGTACCCGTTGTGAAAAGCGGCTGACCTTCAAACGACCACCAGTAGTAGATGAGCAGACGTATCCAGATGAAACTTTTCAGCAGTAGCGTAAATACTCGTGAGCACCCTAAATAATCAGTGGTGAGTTAGCAAAGCTCGTAATTAATTACCGGATTGTGCGGTCGTGTTGCTATATTGGACGGGCGTGACGGGAGCTGGTGTGGGCCTTCACAAATTTCCCGCGGTCCTTATCATAAGATCTCCCGACTTCAGCGATATTTGTGACTAGCGTAGCATGAGCTAAATTTTCATTTGGCGATTAAGGTTGGCTTTGTGCTAATAGGGTTTTCCTTGCAGTAGTCGCTACTCTTTATATGTCTGCTATAATGTATTTTTTAACCGAAAAACTGTGGCTTATGTGTAGCCTTGCACTAACCTTGTAACGCTTGGAGCGCTGACCTGCTTGAACTTCACAATTACAATTTGTAGCATTGAGTTATTATTTTATTCATCGGCTAAATTCTCACTGTGGCCTATTACGTCAGTAATGTTCATCTCCTTAAGTAACCTGAGTAATGCGTCGCAATGACACTATATGCAACGGGGGATCATTAAAAGTTGTGATTGGACCTTGTGAATAATCTATAAACTGCCTTTAAATCTCATTCATGCTGGAGTTTGGTTTCCCTGCCCATTGCCTGAAGTCAAGCTCCCCCATTCTTGTTCCATAATTATTTTATCGTATCCCTCTTCCTACTATATTAACTCTTTCACTCCCTTTATCCGATAAAATGATCGCCAGTTTGTTCATGTTCACTGTTTTTATCTGTTCTTCACAGCAATCTCAACAATTTCCAAGGTGATCATTCTCATGGAGACAGGCATGATTCCGCCAAACTTGCACTTCACGGATCCTAACCCGAGCATTTCGTGTCTTCACGACGGAAGCACCGAGGTGATCTGCAAGCTGACACCCTTTGATGGCGGCACAGTTGGCATCAATGCGTTTGGTTTCGGCGGGACCAACGTCCATGCCATTCTCGAATCAAACCCGGGACCGCACGTGGACACAATGACCCGGGAAAAGCCTGAGCTCCCTCGACTCGTTCTCATGGCTGGAAGGAGTGAAGACTCGCTGAGGGTGGGTTTTTTCTCGTCTTCGGGTATTGTGATGCGCCCCGAGAATTCACATTTTCTTCTGCGCCTCAGAAACTAACGCTAATCTAACGCACCGCCGGCATCATGGATGTATAGCCAGCTGCCGAAAATGTGGAGCCTCTGGTTCATACATTACGTCGCATCCCTATTCCTCGTTCACCACATTGAGAAGGCTGACGAAAATAATTTCTATGGCAAAATGACAGCCCTCGGCCGTTCTAATAAATTATCTTATAACTGACGAATCATTACAATATATACCTACTGGATGCCAGTTGTACACCAATGCAAACACGACTACAGAACGAATATCCATAAGAACACCGACTCAACATACCCTCCTATCATATTACAGAACACTTGATGGGGCGTCACGCCTGACATTTGAACCTCTATTTGCATGGCAGAAAACTCTGGATAGGCTGGAAGCGGATGGACCCTACCCCGATTCTGCGTACGCCCTGTTGAACCGAGTAGGGCAGCCCGGCGTAAAGCAGTTCCCATTCCGCGGCTACGCCTTGATTCCTGTGGACGGCTCACAGAAACCCGCGACCAAGGTCGTCGAGAAGGTCTTCCCAGCGCGGAGACCACTGTGGTTCGTATTCACCGGCATGGGCTGCCAGTGGAACAGCATGGCAAGGCAGATGATGCAGTTCGACGTGTTCGCCCGCTCAATCCACACATCGCACGACCTACTCGCGAGGAATTTCGGCCTCGACCTCATCGACCTGGTGACTAGTGACGAGCCGCGAGGCCCGGAGACCGTGGCGAACGTCCTTGTATCCATCGTAGCAATTCAGGTAAGTTTGCGAGCTGTCAACGTACTGTGCGCCATTCGGTGTGAGCAATGTGACGTATTGAGGACACCTATATTTGTGTTCTAAAGGCCATAGATTTGTGATAAGTAATGTTGAACGTCACATTCTTCTATGTGGTCCAATGTTCAACGGGTAAGTGCACCTTGACACCCTGGGCATGTGTATGTTCATTGTCGCAGGTCGATATTGCACTGATTTAAATAAAATATGTAGTATGTATTCGTATATAACAGGAAGCATGATATTTATGCTATTGGGTGTGTATATAACAAAACGGAAGAAAGTTTCATGAATGTGTTGTCCATGTGCCGGTTTTAATCCACATGTCACAGTGACAGTCTTTTACCATAAGTCCGTGTGGCCTCGGTATTGCATGCGAATCTCTGTGCAGGACTTAGTTGTTGCCAAAAGCATGTCGATCAATGTACGTTCACTCTAGGGCACTGCTTTTCGGTACGTGGTAGTTGCGAAAAACAAAGAAAGCACAGCTTTATTAGTGGAATTACTGTAACACTTCGTTGTTTTCATTGCTTTTCTTGCTGTTAACCCCAATAACTTTATTTTTAGCCCCTTTTCCTTTACGCAGTCCACGCGGACAACGTAGTATATGGGCCCGTTCCTTGTTTCTTTCTCTCCGTTAAGAGTGAATATTTTATTTCGAAGCGTTCCTTTCCCCATTTATGACATTTTGTGGTAGTTAGGCGAGTTACTTATGCGCTTCGCTTTCAGAAAAAAAATTGGGTCAGTAACTCCGCAGTGGCTAGTGTCATATAGTGCTTAGCATTCTCTGGAATCATTACTTATGAAGCTCATACTCTACTCTTGAAACCAAGGCTGCCGTGTTTGAAGAGATAAGCAACTACAAAGTATACGGCCCACACTATAACGATCTCCCCAGTAGCGTCGTTTTAATGATTACTTCCTTACGGTGTGGCATAGACACCAAATTCTTATATTCAATGCATTAGCAGCAATAAACACACCGAGAAATTCTTATTTTCTACCCTATGATGCAACGCAGGTCTTCCGATGTCGAGTGCGCCGGTCGCGTGTCGACAAAATATTAATAGTTTGGGCTTTGGGCAGATGTGTCTGAACCTGGCCGCTTTCTGACAAAATATTGCGTCGGAGGTGCATGCGCCCACAAGTAGGTGGCAGGGAGCATACAGAATTTTGTATAGTCACAGAAATTCACCTATTCGAGCCTAGGTGGCACTGCGGGTTTTTCGGCACACGAAACGGAAGGCCGAACGGAACAGAGCACAAAATGATTCTGGTCAATTAGCTAAAGAACTCTGCCTGTAGAGCACGGCAACTGCGTGCTCTAACCATGCGGCCACGATAACCCAGTTCCAAAGCCAGCCAACTATTTGATACACTCAGCGCGTGCACACCGCAGCACTTTGTTGTCTTCTTTCCTTGTTGAAGATCGTGCTTTGAGCCATGCTGTTAGACTAAAGGAGGTTTAAGGAGGTTTCAAAAAAGTTTTTAAAGCCTCCTTGGTTAGACTGCCCTATGGCGGCGCGTGCACCTCGTGTCACTTTGCTGTCTTCTTGTTTTGTGACAGCTCGCGCGTTGAGGTGACACGCAAGACTTCGCTATCTCCGGGACCAGGCCACTTAGCGCAATACTTTCCTCGTAGCCGCTTACGCTACGCAGAAACTGCGGCATTGTACAAACTTTAGGATCACCGAGGTCAATCAAGTTTTAACATTTCTTCCCCGAAGTACAAGTACCACCGTCTCTGTAACATTATCAGCATCATCATCATCATCAGCCTATATTTATGTCCACTGCAGGACGGAGGCCTCTCCCTGTGATCTCCAATTACCCCTGTCTTGCGCTAGCTGATTCCAACTTGCGCCTGCAAATTCTTAACTTCATCACCCCACCTAGCTTTCTGCCTGGTTCTGCCTGGTTCATGACAGCGCTGCCGCACTACCACGTTTCTGCGGGAACGCTATCATGAACCTGCTAGAGAATTCGGTAAAAAGGCTCCTAACTGAAGGTTGCTGACAATGGAGGAGTTCCCGCAGCAATATTGACGCAATCTCGATGCAATCTCGCTTAGACCAGGAAAAAGTTCGCGGTGATTTCACAGACTGGAAACCGCCTTCAGCAGAGGCACTATTCCTGTGGCATCTGAAAGAAAGGAAACGGGTGGTTTACAATACATCCGCAGGTGGCGCTTGTCGACGTCATTTACGCTGTCGGTCTTCGGCCCGACGGAATTGTGGGTCACTCACTGGGAGAGATCGCCAGTGCGTATGCCGACGGGGGCCTGACCGCAGAGCAGGCCATGCTGTGCGCCTACTGGCGTGGACGATGCACTGATGTAGGCAATCTTCCAAGAGGAGCCATGGCCGCTGTCGGTAAGCATTGGGGTTCGTAATAACGAAGTGGTCTGCAGCCTAGAGCAAACTGTGAAAACCAACGCTGTAATTGCCGTGTCGATTCCACAGATGATGACCGCGGTCGTGGTGATGATACAAGCGGAGTTAGCTTGGCACGCGCTTGGTCGACAGCGAATGCTTCACCGTACTTTGATCAACTGTGTGTTTCAGACAAAAACGATCAACAGGAGGGTAAATTGCCTTTTGAAGGCGTAAAAGAAGAACGCAAAAGGAAAAGCACGGAGAAGGGTGATAAAGCAATGTCCGTAGCCCAAATGACAGTTCTTCGGTGAATAGCACGGCGTGTAAGTTTGCTTCCACAGACTACACTGGAAGAATAATATAAATTTGATATATTGCGCTAACTTTTCTTGTAAGTGCGCAAGAAATACAAGAAAGCTCAAAAAGAAGGAAAATGGAAATGATAATCGAAGTGTTCGAAGTCTGAATCATTCCGATAACGACGCCGCGAATGCTCCATGGTAAACTATTACATCGGAGACTTCTTAACAGCGAGCTCTACCTTTATTGAGCATCCCATGTTGTTTTCAGAAATGCAAATGAGAACAGGAAGGTTGTTTTGCGAATTGTCAAAGCAAGCAATATTTAGGAGCTTCGTTCCACTTATAGGAAAAGGCTAGGGCTTGCCGACTCTTGCGAACCATTATACATCTACGCATTCATATTTTTAACCAACAGCATCGATAAACGGAAAATTCTAATTGATATAGGAATCAAGTTTTCTACGTAGCCAATAAAACCATATATATTGCAATAATCTGCATCGCCATATTTACGATGTCCAATTTATTATACATCGCTCTTGTATACACGTACGCCTCATTTGGACACAAAGCTTTTGCAAAAATAGCGTAATAAACTGCACGATTTCATCTAAACGTTTTAGCAATTCGTGACATTGGTTCTCTTCACACATTTTAATAGATGCAGTTTACAGAGTTTCGATGCCAGGTTATGATGTACGCGTACCGTAAGAAATGTTATTTTGTTACTTAAATTTTGTCTAACACTTAAAAAATTTGTATATTTCTTGATCTCTATACAAAATAGTTCGTCCTACTTAGCTACCTTCTTTCGTTGAAAACATTTCGTTCAGTCTGGTTCAACGATTGCTCCTAAGAAGATTATTTCTGCATGTGTGCCCATTCGGAAGGGAAGATTAGTGTTAGTCCCCGTCTAAGGCATCGTCTTATGGGCAGTCATCACCTATAGCCAATGAGATTACAATCCACCTGGGCCTCCCTTCGCAGGGTTGACATGGGAAGAAGCTAAAAGGCGTGGCCGTAACGGTGTGGAAGCTGCATGCCACAACGCCGAGGATTCTGTGACCGTGTCCGGACCGGAGGACGCCATTGCCGACCTGGTGAAGGAGCTGCGAGCGGAGAAATTGTTTGCTAGAATTGTGAATACTATGAACGTGGCCTTCCACAGCACTCAGATGCAGCGCGTAGGACCTGCGCTGCTGCAAGAATATAAACAGGTGAGTGATGAACGAGCAGTGGCCAAGGAAACTACCCTTGGAATACACAATAAAAGGAGTTGCAGTACGAAGAAAGAAGTGTCGTAATCTTCACGTATGGCCACTGCCATGTAGTTTTTTACAAAAAAAAACTACAGTAGAGAACTCTAGCACAACTGTGTACGGGTGCTCCGAGCACGGCGGCAAGCAAAAAACGGAATAGTCAGTATTACATGGATTAACCTAAAATTGTTCGTCTGGATACAAACAGCTTTACGATTCCGCAATGCCATCATTTGCAAAGAAGTAGCGTTATAAATTAAACAGTTCGCGATAATTTTGAATGTGCGCATGCACTTAATGACGCCATGCTTTTAGAAATACATGATTTCCTGGAAATTTAGAAAGGTAACGCATTATAAATTTATTTATTTCCTTCAATTCACAATACCGCAGGCCAGGTTCGCCCAAGCCGGACTGGAATATGATAATTTGTGTAAAACTCGGGTACCTAATATAAAGCAGTATTAAACACAAATAATCAAATATGAGTATTCATACCAACAAATCAACCGGGCTATATCTCTGCACCTATAAAAACATTAATTCGAACAAAAATCAGACTTATGGAAGAACATCTGTTGAAGTTTCTTGCTAAAATCAGCGGCCTCATATACCGTTGTAGTAAGGGCGTTCCCGTCGGAAATCGTCACTCAGAAAAAACTGTTTGAATGCATTGGCTTTTGCAAAAATTGGTTTTGGTACATGATCATGTTTGTGTCCAGTATTTCGGGTACCTAAGTGTTCAACATATGCACGCATGGACATTTCATGCTTGGATTTTAATATAATATGCAAATACACTATGGGACCATATTCTCAACGCATTGGTAATGTTGAAGTGCCATTTTCATGCATAAGCTTAGTAGAAGAGTCACTCCATTTATATTTCCCAAAAATAAACCTGACAGCTTTGCTTTGTAACATCTCTAGCTTTTGTTGATATGGTTTAGTTTGGGGATCCCAAATCGCACAAGCATGTATTCTATTTTAAATTTGACATATATGTTGTATCACAGAAACCTGAGTTTGTTCGAGTTTTTCTTAAAATGAAGACATATAAGGTAAAGAACATTTTCTGAACATTTTCTTTTTAAGAACATTTTCTTCTTGGTATTCTCTATGTAGTCAATACTTGATATGTCATCGCGGTACTCAAAATTGCCAACATTGGTCACATTACGCTGAGTGCATTTCGCACCACGCTTATATCTCCAAAAAGGAGATAACAAATGATGCTTCGAAATACACGGCTCAGCCGCGATAACCTCACTGCAAAAGGCGTCAGTGAAAAACAAGAGTTCGCAAAAGTGAACGCACTCTAGTGTATTCACATTAAATTTGTTCAACGTTCAGAGGCAGCTTAATATCACGAATTATATCAGCATTTGTCAGACTCAACATACACTAAATATGTCCTGTCAATTGAGGGTAAATAAACTTTCCTGGTATAATATTTCATCTGCTATGTTCAACTGAATGATCACACAGCCTAGGAAAAAAATGACATTTCAATATCAGGCGTAAGTAGCCCCGAGTACACACAATAAATCCTTCATTAAAATACTATGAAACAATCGTTCAGAATCTTCTATCTGTTGCATCACATGAATGTTTGTATTAGTTTTAACGATCACTGCGATACCTCCGCCACGTGAGCCACTGATCACGTCGTTAGATGCAGTAATCAGACGCAACAGTTTTATGGTCACCAATGTGGCTGTTTAGCCAGGTCTCGGTTAAAACCACAAAGTGAGGTTTGTAGGAAAGTAAGAGCATTTCAAGTTCACCTATTTGATTTAAAATGCTCTTATAATACAGAGAAAAGGTTCGCATTTGACCATCACATTTTTGTGAACGTCAAATCGACATCGGATGTCTGTGATGGATTTGAATCAACGTCAAATCCACAAGGGTGAAGAAATCAATGTTACTCTCATCATACCCATGACTGGTATCTGAACAATCTCAACTCCAGAGTTGCTTCTGAAAACTTTTCTTGGAAACTTTATGGTTGCCCTTGCGGAGAAGCTTTCGATCTTCAAGACGGAGCTATCCGTCTTGTCTTACCAGAGACCAAATGGCGAATTACCGACATATGTTTTCATTGCGACTACAGCAACCTTTTGTTCATGGCAGAATTACAGGTCGAACTATTGACATTTCTGCTCAAACACCTGCCACGAAAATACGAACAGTTCGACACATATATGTCCTGAAATAAGGCCAGAAATTATGTTGTTACCACAAAAAACGTTCTGCTTTATTTTTCGAATAGCGCATGCATTTAAGGTTGACAAAATAGTCTCGCAACACAAAGAGTTTTATGTCAAGTTTAACAGAGCAAACTCCTGGCTCATCAGGCCCATACCCATCAGAGGTATTAACACAAGATGTTAAATTTCTTAAATATCACCCTCTTAGCTTTGATATAGCCTGATTGCTTCTGATGTACAGCTTCGGCGAACTGATTCAGCATTTCAAGTTCGGTAGATATGCGAATGATTTATCTAAAATGCAGCAGGAAGATCGTGCATCGTGTTGTTTGGCACGGCAACGCCTTTACTGCGACGCCGATGGTTCCTAAATATGTACATGGTTGTAAATGACGCGATCAAATAATATTGCTAATCTCGCAAGCGCATTTCCAATGCAATATCAGTTCACTGGTGGTCTCCCTTAAACACAGCGTTTTGAGCTCGACTCCACTGTTATCGATCTGACAGCTTGAATTTAAAAGAGATTCGAGATCTAGTTTTCGGCAGAGCTTCTCTTCAGATTTTGAGTAAAGAAATTGAATGCATGTATAAGAGCGTGACAGCGAAACAAAGGTAAAGTAGGGAGGTGAACCAGAAAAAGCTTGCTTACCCTCCGCGGTATGCGCGCGCGATGGGCGATTTCAGTGATCTATCGGGCGTTCTCAAATGCCGTCGCAATTGTGCTTCTTTTAAGCTTGTAATATTTTGCCTAGTAAAGCCAATTGATGCGCAGCGGCCGCCCTGTGCATTTCATGTTTGCGTTTATTTCGTCTAGCGCAGCGCTGTAAAATTGTGATAATGCTAGTAAGCAACTTCAACGGCATTAAGCAATAGGACAAAGCAAGCCTTTCTTCTCGTATGGTCTTGGAACAGGTGGTTCTGGAGCCAAAGCCCCGTGGAAAAAATTGGGTGAGTTCCTCTGTCCCCGAGAGCCGTTGGAAGGAGCCCATCGCTCAGCACTGCTCTGCCGAGTACTTCGTCAACAACCTCGTTTCACCCGTGCTCTTCTGCGAGGCCCTGCAACACGTGCCTAAAGACGCCATAGTGGTCGAGATCGCTCCTCACTGCCTTCTGTTGGTAAGGACGAGCATCACCACATTTTTTGCATTAGATGTGCAGCCGCCATAGCCACTTGTGAAACGTCTATAGCTACCGTGCGCAAGGTGTGAAAAAAAAAATGCTGGACAATTCCGCAGCCTTGGCACCCAGTCCGCAGTACTATTTCATGTCTGTACTTGTGTCCGCCAACAGGAAAGTGAAGTATGGTGCTCTTTTTTTTTTCTTATTTACGGGGAGAAGAGGGTGGAGGGGAGGGGGCCAGAAATACATTTGTTAGAAACGCACCATGTTCGTGGAACCTCCATCCCTGAAACGTTTCACCCCGGCTGTCCTGCAGCTCATTTTTTGCGGTGGTCGTTTTTATGGAATTATAACTGTTTACAAGACATCGCTCGGCGAAAAAGGCTCTTGCTGTATAGAAAACTTTGCCAACGCTGTTGTCACTTGATATAGAGAGTGTCATCAGATTACGGAAATGGCGTTTACAATCTCGATTATACACAAACACCACCCTGGAATCTGCGTTGTCGCAACCAATGTGATTCCATTTAACCACCACCTACGAGTTTGGTATAACACATGTACCACAATTTGAACCATTCTCTCTGATGCCCCGTGGCTTTTCTGGTGCGTTATCTCAGCCAATAAAATCAATATACGACCATCTTCCTCGCTGTCCTGTTGTAATGGCAAACGTTGTGGTTTTCTTCTTCTCATTAAAGGCTGGAAACACCTGCAATGTCAGTGAGATATCCCCACACTATGCGTAGGAAGCTGTCCTTGAACTACCGTCTATGGGCTGCAGGCTTTCAAGGCGACTCGGGCCTTTTTACACTCTCTAGAATGGATTGGCCTCAGTAGCCGATCGTGGACGTGACAGGCAAGCCTACGGATTCGCAGTGCTCGCGTATCCTTCACCCCTCCCCTTTCTCTCTTCCGTTCTCTGCCAGCCTCTCACGATGTACGGTAAAAAACCAATAGCGCGTCTGGTTGGGCTCCCCACCGTTGCTTTCCCTGTTCGCTCCTCACACCTCCTGTACGAATTTAAAAACAACACTGAATACCAACGGCCTCCATGAACTCTACGAATGTCGCTAAAGGAGTCACTCGTCCGCAGTCGATTCTACGCCGTGCATTGGGCTCTGGCGCCTCCTGCGTCGGCCTCATGAGGAGAGACACGGACAACCACTCCTTCTTCTTGGGTTCCCTGGGCAAGCTCCATACTCTGGGAGTGCAAATGGACCTATCCGCGCTCTACCCGCCTGTCCCGTGGCCAGTGCCTCGCGGCACACCGAATATTGGCCACCTGGTCAGTTGGGACCACACGCAGCAGTGGGCCGTCGCATCGTGGAGAGACGTTCCTACCCTTGTAGAGGTGAGTCAGGAATTACGTCACAATGTTTCATTTCGCGCGCAGTAGCCCAAATCTTTTATCTATTTTCCGAATCGCCCGATTGAGCAGGGCGCCATATTCAATTACTTTCTGTGCTACGAAGAAGCGACCAAATGAACTGGGGCGAACAAGCCGGTATACGTCTGAAAGAAAGCACACTAGTAAGGTGCGCGGATTTTGTACTGGCATACCAAAGTACTTCGTCCAAATGACGTTTTTTTAGGCGTGCTGCTTCTTATAATTACACATAGAACTTCCACGTTAATTTTCAGTTGTAACACGTTTAGCGAAGTGTGAGAATGTTCTGGAGAAGACCATTTATACTGACTGAAATATTTCGTTGGCACTAAATTGCACTGAAATCTCCTTCTTGCTGCTGTTGTGTGTATTTTGCGCTTTAGAAGAGGGTTACAACTCTGAACAAATGCTCCAAGACGTCGAATAACTTGAGCTCGCAATGTGAAAATATACTGCGAAATATCAATTGGGAATTAAAATTATGTCGTGACTGTAACAAACCCTCAAACCATCAAAAACAGCTGAAAAATATTATAAGCCACTGTGCAAGAGAGGCTCAGATATATGTTTCTGTTAAACGAAACCTGAAACGTGAAAGTGTATTTCTCCCTTTTAATTGTTTTTAGCAAGATGGCAAGCTCTGATGCTTTTGAGAGAGCGCACAACAGGAATATTCGCGGCGACAAATAAATCAAATTACTCGCTTGATCTGGGAATGAAATTTGGCCAGTATCATTCGCATGCTTGGTTCTTTTCACGAACCCAAAAGAATGACCGCAAGGATACAGTACTGTACCAGAAAACATTAGGTATATTCATAGGAATGGTGCCCATTTTACTTTTTGTAATAGTCACACTATCGAAAATTACGAAATACAAAAGCAGCTATCAGGCAGTCATAAAGTGTATTGGGACCTTCTGCTATTGGTCATTGTTGAAAAGAATCTCTATATGACCTTTTTTTTAAATCAAGGGTCTAGAATTACTGCTGCCTAAAGAACAGAGTTGACCAAATTGTAGGTTTCCTTCAGCTTTTTACCAATGTGTTCGCAAGATAATTTTTTGGCAGCCAACTGGATTTGTGTGCCATATTTAAAATAGGCCGCCATACCAATTAATCTATACTATCCCAACGCTCCCATAAATTCCTATTCAGGTAATTCACTTGCATGGTTTGCAAGGAAGCCCAGTATTACGAATTGACAATCAGCTCAGAAACGTTACTGGAAAATTTAATGCCCAAAGAATTTGCATATATCGAACCAATCAGCACACATATGGCTGGTCGTTAGACGCGGATTTACTCCTTATTTACGCAGCCACGCTTTCCCTCCAAGTTTGTGTGAGCAGCCTTCATCATCTGCCTATGCCCACTGCAGAACAAATACCTCTAGTCGCAATCTCTCTTTATAATTGCCTCATGTCGGCTGGCTCTATTCTATGCCTGCAAATTTTCTCATCTGTTTCATACACCACCGACTACGCCTCGGTATCCTTGGCAGCCATTATGTAACTCGAACCGGCCATAGATTGGACAATGACTCGGCAATGCCCAACGTAAAATACATGATGCGCTGAATTTGACACCTCAAAATATTTAAAGCCACCCTGCAGCACTTTCTTAAGGCTCCCAACCGTTATTGCTGTAGACATTTTCTTACCATGTGAAAAACTAAACGCAAAAGTAATTATGATAATTAACTCACACAAAACCAATTTACCGGTCGCAGGAAGTTCAATATACAAGCAGAATGGGACTAACCCTCAAATTGCATTGTTTGACTCTGTCGTGGCTATTGTGTCGCCCAACAGCCGCGGATCATTTATGTTACGTAAAGGAAGTTGGCTCGCCGTGGTTGCCAAACGTGCTGAACCTGCTGATGGCATTCGAAATGGGGCGATGGGTGCTCCTATCTCGAAGGCCATGGTGTCACTTCTATGGTTACAACAGCGTCGGCGTGGCGGCCATTGGCGCCACATATGTTCGGCATATCGCGAAACCAACACTTCCAGAAGCGTTGCGATTCGAACAAGGTGGAACGATTATCTGGTCAGCAGTCGACATAAGTAAGAGGGGATTATAATATTGTTGAAAAACGAAAGACCGGAAGAGATGCATAGATGCGGAGTCATTTCAAGCGTAGGTAATTTTATTTATCAAGCCGATGGTCCTGCGATTCATGTTGTATGAAGATTGGACACATTTTTACAATAAAAGGTGAAGTCCGAATCTACGCCCCAGCGACGGCTACCTGAAAGTAATAGAACCCCATCTCGAAGGCCATACTTTTGCAGGCTGCATACGCCAGGCTTGCTTTTAGCCAAGCCAAGCTGACTGGCAGGATATGACAGGAGTGCTATAATTGCAGTGCTGGCGCCCATTCACAGCACAATTCGTCGATATGTCTTTGTACCATTCCAAAGACGAAAGAAGCTTTAAGTTCTGTGGTCTAGACCACAGAACCCCAATTTCAAGCAATAAGTATGTTGTACTTAATAACAGCCGACTTACGTAAAGTAACCTTATATACTACATCCGAGGTGCTAAGACTTCGCCGTCAGGCGGCGCCACTTACTGGTTTTTGAGCATTTCTTTGCCAAATTAAAATTATAATTCCTAATAAAATTGCGAACGGTGTGCTGGAGTCTGTCACTAAAAATCACGGTCATTTCATTTCCATAAACGTCTCACAATAGACGTTGGCCAGTTGTCGGTCCTTTTGGCGAAAAAGCACCACACCGCACTTGTACATTGTGGAAGACCTGGGCTCGACTGCCGCCGGTGGCAAGTGGTCTTTCCGGGCACGTTTATTTATATTCACCTTGATATGTCTTTACGTTTCTTAATTTTAATGAAATGTAACATCGTGTTTCCCGAATGCTATGCTTTTGTTCATTGTATATGTTTGAAGAAGATCGTGTTACAACAATATGAAACAAACTTCAAGCTTGTATATATATAGTGATTACTATATGATAACGAGTCGCTCTATCATGCACAGGGGAAGGATGATATTGTCAATATTGACATCGGCGGAAAGGAGGACGACGCCTACCTGGCTGGGCATCGGCTCTCTGGCGAGGCGACATTCCCAGTCGGTGGTTACCTGGTGCTCGCGTGGAAGTCTCTGAGCAGACGTCGCGGCAAAGTTATCGAGGAGGTGCCCGTAATCTTCGAGAATGTCAAACTGCACAAGAACGTCGTCCTACCTGACACGGGTACGTAGCGAGAAAGGGAAAGTTGTGTGCATATATAAATACACTATTATGTACCGAGAACTATAAATCTTGGTGCCAGTGCTGTCAAAATCGCGTGCATGAACGGCCCGCCAATTCTGTCCTGTCGTTGTAAAAAGAAAACTATGGACATTGACCTGCGATTAAACTTAACCATCTGCATACTCAATACCACTACCTTTCACTTTATTGCTACATTTAACGCACCACCAGTTTAGTGAAGGTGCCAGAACGTTTGATAGAATGCGCAAAGCTTGCCATTTCGTCAGCAAGGCTGAAGCAACAGGCTTCTGTTCTTTGTTCTCAAAATGTCTGCAGCCCATAATTAATATGCGTGTTCTGAATAGGTACCTGAATTCATTTTATGAAAACCGCGCGACTTCTGTTGCGGCGCGCTAAATCAAGATTCACTGACTATGTGATTACGATTGCTCCAAAGAAAATGCCGAAGTAATCAGTCCACCACCTCGAATTCCTATCAATTCAGCCTGCAGTGGCACACAATAACTGTTATGTAACTTTGACCCACCCATCGACATTCCATTATAACACGTGACTAAGGAGAATAAGCGAGATGCACGGATTTACGCAAATATACGCATTCGCAATGTTACGCAGAGTTACGCAATCTCGGCCACTCTAAACAACGCTTCGAAATGGCGCTTAAAACTTGAAAGTGTGGGCAGTGATTGTGTGCCGGCTACGACAAATTCACTCCAGAAAATACAACAAGCATTTCTGCCGGTACGAAAAAAGTTATCTCTTCTGTGTTTTTCATCAAATAATAATTCCTCAGGTGCAGCGCGACCGGCGCGTTCAATGTTCCAGTGAGTATATCTACGTTATATGGACACAAGAGGGAAACACTAAATAATCCTACATTACGGAATGATCCACCAATACTCCCAGTTTTATTATGGCAGACGGTAGTGCAATAATGGCAGAGAACGTGAATTCTGAGGTGTTCCTTGTTGTGGCTCTGTGGCTAAACTTCGGTACCAATGTCTCAACGTGTTTTGACAAATTTCAAAGTCATTTCGCGCATTTGGGCCGTTTTTCATTCTGTCAAGGGTAACATTCTCGGAACTTGCTAGAATGAGTGTCTTTTTCCAACCGCTCGGAACCTAATTGTTTATCATATATGCTGCTACCAAGTAGCGAAATGGCGCTGCCATAATCCATGACGTCATAGTGCGCTAGTGCGTGAACTTTAAGCTGGTATCGCCACCTGCCTTTTGTTCTTGCTCTTTTCTGTCGCACGAATCGTCCGCTCTCGGTGAGACTGGCGCTTCTGGTACTTCAAAAGCGTCGTGCAGTGATCGAGCTCAGTCTAATATCGCTACGGACATTTTATTTGTTTATTTCATTTGGATAGTTAGGCAAGAGCAGGCCTAACATGACTGAACGGACGATGAGGATGACGACGTTATAAGGTGGCTGGGGCTGTTCATTCTGGGCAGTGCTATACATCTAGATGCGCTTGTAAATATACCTGTATATAATTGTTCCCGTACCTATTTCTAAGCAAGACCATTCCAGTTAAGTGTCCCATTAAGAAGAGTACTGGCCCACATATTCAGAGCCGCGGGAATTTATCCACAAGCACCTTGCACGTACAACAGTGACCTCACCAAGTATGAATGTTCGGAAACACTTTCTAAGATATGCTAATTTCATACCTAAGTCTGTCACAAAACCTCGCGTCACTGGTATTATTGTGACGTCACAACGGGTAGCGTAAACGTTTGTTGACGTTGCGTAACAATATAGCCTAAATTTGATGACGTTGGCCATCAAAAAAATATAAATAACCGGCATGGCAGCAGGCGTTCTTTCCGGCTACATTCCTGCGTGACGATTAACTTTCTGGCATTCTTTATGACTTGCGGCAGATCTTCCCGAATAAAAAAGGAAGAAAAAAAGACAAAAGGCTCGAGCGATCGCAAGGAACGAGCCAGTGCGCCATGACGTATCCACCGAAGGGGCGCCCAAGCTGTAACTGCGTCGTAAAACAAAGAACAAATTATAGTAAATTGCACACCTACCGCGGTCGTTACACAGGGTCTCAGGATCGATTCCTGGTTTTCACATTCCGATGGGGGCGGAATGCATTCAAAACTCACGTGAGCGGTGCTTCGCGTGCACGTTAAAAGCCTTACGCGTCAAAATTAACGCGGAGCCATCCACTAGAGTGTCGCTCATAACTCGCTGTGAAGTTTCTTGACATTAAACCTTATTGTTTTTTTTTTCTAGTAAGCTACTTAGACCGCTCTGAAGCTTTCAAACATTCCTTCTGTAATTCAGAGGATCTGGAATTTCACAGGACACAGAGGCGTGACAAGTCGACGATTTCACAACAGTGCTCCTTTGAGCAGTAACTATGCGCAGGAAAAAAGGCATTCTAGTATATGAGCGGAAGCTACAGTGCACTTTGTTGAATGCATTAACGATAATGTCGCCGGTATGTGAACAGGTACCGTGCGCCTTGTCGTGACCATCATGTACTCCTCCGGTGAGTTCGAGGTGTGCGAGGAAGGCACGGTGGCAGCAAGCGGATGCATTCGCGTTGCCGAAGATGGATCCTCGGCGATCGGCACGGAGTTGCCGGAGACATCTGGCGAGAGCATAGCCTACGAGCTAGACTCCGAGGACATATACAAGGACCTCACCGTGCGTGGTTACGACTACCAGGGAGCTTTCCGAGGCATCATGAAGGCTGACATACAAGGTCAGACATTCATTGAGGTGTGCGCGGGACGCAATGCTATTTCCTCTCAACCTGTTCTAAAGCAAAAGCAAACTTAATCTCGCGGCCATGTGTACATAACGGTGAAAAAACAAAACGCGCAATCACTCATTTTAATGGGATCGCTACAGTTGCGCAAGCGCTGCTTGTACAGGTGCTTTATGCACCTTCGTGAACACCAGTTTTGCGAACGAGAAGAAGGAGCAAATTGATAATTAACCAAAGTGTGTTGATTGACTTTGGTAAGTTGAACGACTACGGTGTGCGTTTATATTATAAATCTGAAGACAATCGCATTCGAAGCTAAAACAATTTCATTTGCATTTCTAAATCTCTCTTTTTCCGAGATGTATATAATCAAATTTAGCGCTCAGTGCGGAAACTTCGCATTCGCAGGCGCCAACTTCGACTAGTAGAGACCCCCGCTTGACGCAGCTGATTATAAAAGAAAGGCGAAAGCTGCTCTCATTTGTACAAGCCGACATTAGGGGCGAAGCTGTTACCGGGATTCTATATTGGGGTGCTGTAAGGAATGAGTTACGCAAGCTGGGGGCCTCGTCTTCTTGTCGGGACTTGCGCCTCTGAATGCTGAATTAGTTTATTGAGAACCAAATTGCATGATAAATATTTCAGAACACACACTCGCTTGAAAACTCAATCAAACCTAAGTGGGCTTACTACTGCGATTGTCCCAAAATGTCTATAAACACATATACTGTCGGCACGCAATTAATCTTTTTTATCATGTTTCCTTTGTACTCTTCTTGTTCGCGAAACTTCTGACCTCCTAAGCATATAAATCAATTATGCAAGCAAGCTGTGTGTAGCTGGCTTAGCATTTTTATTATTATGTTCACGTTTGAAGGCACTGCATATTTGTGATATTGAGATATGGGCTATACGTATACCTCACTATGTTTAGAACCTGTAAGGATTTGCACAAGATAGTGTGGTTCCAACGTGGCCTTTTCTTGATAGCCTTTAATGTGACTCAAGTGATATCTTTATAGTACCATGATACTGCGTTGTGTATACCAAAAGTTTAGTATGAGCGCTTGTACTGTACGTTCATGAAGTACGTGCGAACTTGTGCCTAAGAAAGTAGTTCTCAACCGTCACCCAACGCAATGTTGATAATATGTGTTCATATTCTAGGTTTTCTGATGTTGTATAACGTAGTTAAAACTAACTGAAATCTGGGGCTATCCACACCAGTGAGTCCCTCCTCTAGCTTCTCCTATTTGGCCCTGTTTTCTCCAAGACAGACAGGTATCGTACATGGTGTGCTCTCAGGGAATACTCCATTCAACTGAAACGGAAGAAGAAAGACAGGCGTGTACATTACATACCGTGTAGGACTGTGTGCATATGTCATGTGATCTAAGTTATTGAGCATGAACCGACTAGACCGACAGTCTGTCATTGTGTGATAGCTGTCAGTCACTGCAGACTCCTCACTATTTTAGAATGAATAAGTGCGTGTTTTGACATGTTTTAACCTTTCGTATACGCTGTGTTAAATAACACTAGCTTCTTTATTTGCTTGCCGTTATGGTCAGAGCCGCACGGAAAACTCCAATGGAAGGAGAACTGGGTGACCTTCGTCGACAGCATGATCCAGTTCATCATGTTCAAAAGCCCTCTTCGAGCGCTCCGCATGCCTACCAGCATTGAATCGTGTCGCTTCGACCCTTACATTCACGCTGAAGTTGTCAAGAAGGCTGGGGACACAGGTGAGCATTACTTTCCGAAATAGTATGCATGAGAACGATGGTGGCAGAATAAAACAGTGTGTTCAACTGAGAGAACGTAGTGATTATTGATGACAAGCTTACGGACAGATATAAACAGAACGAGACGATCTATCGCTTTAAGAAAAGGCCCGAGCTATTCGTGTGCACTAACCTGCTATTCTGAACCTAGAAGCCGATGAAAAAGAATGACAAAATATGAAAGCATGAATCGAAACCAAAGTCACCTATATGCAATAAACATGTAAATCGGTCGTTTCCTCAAAGCCTGCAGTAAAAGCGAAAGGTGTTTCCATTCGTAAAAGGTGTGCAACGTGCTGGCGCTACGTACTTGATTTGCAAATATGCGTCTGGAATGAGTGGTCAGGTGTGCCATTATGTACTCGCCGTTTCAAGCTGGAATAGGCTGCATGCTGAAAGCGCAATTTTGTTGCAGAATAATTATCACGATATCCTCGGGCGCTGTGTAATGGGTTCTGTCAAGCTAAGAATGCAACGAACATGCATAACATCCTCACATAAAAGGTTCATGAAATGCGCGGAAGAATGATTTTGTTATATTTTGTTGGCCAATGTTGTGCCTCGAAGGGCTTACAGTTTAACGTTTAAGAGTTTAGGACACCTATATACGGAACAGATTAAGAAAGCCTAGATGATCCTGCAACACGCCATAACTACTCAATCAATCAAACCAAATATATATATATATATATATATATATATATATATATGTGTGTGTGTGTGTGTGTGTGTGTGTGTGTGTGTGTGTGTGTGTGTGTGTGTGTGCGTGCGTGCGTGCGTGCGTGCGTGCGTGCGTGCGTGCGTGCGTGCGTGCGTGCGTGCGTGCGTGCGTGCGTGCGTGCGTGCGTGCGTGCGTGCGTGCGTGCGTGCGTGCGTGCGTGTTGCCACAGTCAATATCTCTCAGAGAACTTAAATGGACAAATACATTTCCGCAGCAAATTTCAGTAGCAGCAGCTTTTCATGTCTAGGAAAGTGAAAAAAAATGTGTGAATAGTAGACTTTTACCCCCAACCTAATCTCATCGTCTAACAACTCTCTCCTGATACCCCTCCCATAAGCAAGGTTAAAATTATAAACAATTCTACATGTGCATATTTTCAGCTACGCTTCTCGCTTTCCTTCTTTTCACAGGTGTGGAAGTTGTCTGCAATACGATGACAGATACGTGTCGCGCTGGAGGTGTCGTCATACGAGGTCTAAAGACCTACACCATCGACAGCGGGGCCGAACAACAGACACCGCTCGTCGAAGAGTATCGCTTCGTGCCATACTTGGATGACAAAGAAAGCAAGGACAACAGAGAGTCCCTCATACGTGAATACATTGAAGTCTGCTGTAGCGTTGCGAGGCAGGTCCTCAACAGCTTCTGCGAGAGCAACTCCTTTCATTGTGACGTCATGAGTGCCGTCCGTAACGTTCCGGAGCATGTTGTCAGCCAGTACCTTAACGAGTCTGATAAGAGCCATGCCCTTTTGCGCTTTCTTAACACTATCCATGAGCAAGAAAATCGCTCTGACACTTCCGTCGCGGCGTATATCCAGTCGGCTCTGCCTACACACAAGGAAGACTTGGAAACCGATATACTCAACAGCGCCCTTTTTGAGGAAGATCCTCTCAGATTTCTCCTTGACACCGTGGTCGAAAACACCACCCCCAAAAAGCTCCGAGTACTGGAGCTGGCAGCTCAAGGGAGCGACTCCCTGCTGGTCTCCTGGCTGGCGACGTACCTTTCGAAGTTCAACTTGCTGCCCACTATCGAATACACCATAGCACATTCATCTCCGGAGAGACTGTCAGGAAAGATTCCTCAAGGTACCACAGTAGTGTCATTGGGCTCGGCAGCATCCAGGAAGAAGCTTCCTGAAGTAGACTTGATTGTGGCCCGAAGCGCCACGTGGTCCTCTAGTGGAACCAAGACCCTCGCCGAAGAAGTCTCTTCCATTTGCAGAGAAAATGGTTTCGCTCTGCTCGCTCAGCGCACAGCCCTGACACCCACTGAATCGCTGCTTGGTAAAATTGGGGGCATCGAGTTACAAGCAGCTCCTGCCGACGAGGTGGAAGCGCAGTTCTTGAAGCAGGGTCTACGCCTCGTGGCTTTCAAGTCGAATAACGTGTCTGCCCTCTATCTGTTCAGGAAACGTTCCGTGCCGTCGAAGAGGCGAAGCAGGAAATATTCCAGGTTAACGGCAAACATAGCGACTCAGTCGATTTGATAAAGAAGAAGGTTCTTGACTACGAATGGAAGCCGCAAGGAGAGAACATGTGGCTACTCGCGGAGGAGGCTGGAGCAGGCGGCGTTGTTGGTTTGACGAACTGCCTCCGATACGAGTCCGGTGGGAGCCACATCAGGTGAGAAATCTTCACATAGCTCAAATATTTTGTTTTGTTTTTATGAGTCATCGATTCCGAACTTATATATCCCTGATCACCAATGTGAGACTAATGTATCTTTTCTGCATCGACTGATTTATACACGTAACCCCATAGACTCCTTCTTTAAAAAGGGGAGGACTGGAAGCACAATTTCTAAAATGTTTTAGAATGTTGTTCGATGATGTCAACTAAAACTTACATTTTCAAGTCAGAGTTGACGGCGCCTTGTCAGAATCTATATCATCCAGAATACTTATGGAAAAAGTTTTAGGCAGGTACCACGGGAAGATTATTCTCAAAGTCAAGTGACAGCCTACCAAGTACCCCTGCTGAGAATGCTGCTGCAGGCACTCGTTCGGTACCTCTGTTGAGTAATGCTACGAAGCTTGTTGGAACTGCGACAATATGCTGGCTTCAGAATGATCCGATTTAAACAATGTATGAAAACATTTGCGCACACAGGTATCCCACACTGGTTTAAATATGGGTACCCCACGTCACGCCCCTTGAATACACTGCCTCAGACATCACCCAAGCTTAGATTGCAATTGCTTGGCACTCACGACAGTTTACTCAGCTGGACAGCTATCCACGGAAAATTAGGGGGGGGGGGGGGGGGGTAGGGGGGGCCAAATAAAGCTTTAATTTGAAATTGACACCGGCCTTAGGATACATGTTGAGGCTCACTGTCGGCGACTATATGCTGTCTCTATGTTGATCCTAAAGCTTCCACAAGTGCGTGTAATTTGCTGTATTCTCCAGGACTCGGTTCCAAGCAACTTTCTTCAGCGGTCGCAGGTTCACCGATGTTGACTAGATAACGACGACCACGCCAGTAGCTGCCTGACCCCAATTTCGCAATACATGACGTAAGCTTTCGATGACATTCACGGAATGGCCACACCAGTATTACATTGGGTGTCATTGTTCCTAATGAGTGTCATATAATACGAACAAAAATATACAATAGCGGCAAAGCTATTCACTTTTAATTTGGCTCGCACTCGCTATTAAAGTGTTACATGCAAAACGTCTGGCAACTGGCAATGCCATTATCTCGCATTATTTACTCTTAGTTCAATCTCACGCTTTCAAGTAATGTATTCATTATTCATCAAAACGGCGCACCACACAAGTTAGCCATCACTTACAAACGTAGAAAGCTTAGAGCTCTTAAATCACAATGACCAGTCAGAGCACGAGAAAGACAATGAAATCAACGAGAAGTAAAGTGAGGGTTATCAAGGAGACAGAGCGTTCAGTTTGGAGGGCAAGAGCAAGGACGATAAAATATTGACGACATATTGACGCCCCCGCGCCGTAAAATTGTCTATTGAGGTCGCGATGACGTTTACAACATTTTTTTTGTCGTATAAAGTCTTCAGCTACGTTCTCAGAATCACTGTGCTTCGTCGCACTACCTCTTTGGCGCACTATTATTATAGTAGCCCCCCCCCCCCCCCCCCGGAAATGATCGCCATGTCATCGTTCTAACCATATAAAATAAAGATCGAATAAATGACTCTAGGAGGCAGCCAGTTCTTTCAGTGACTCAGAAAAATCGTGTTAAGAAACGCCGCTTATCTTATTAACGTTACTGCGGCGCCACTTGTAATAGCGGAGCCATACGCTGCTCTGCAACTCCATATTATGCTAAGCAAATATACACAGCGGGACCCTTCGAAATAGCAGCACTTTACCAGCACTCAAGCGTTGCATAGAGGTCCATTTCACAAGAAATCCTACAAAATAAACGTTGATTAGGGTTGCTTGTTTAACGCAACCGTCAATTTTATGGAACGCATTGAAGAAATATGCAAGTTATTTTATGTTCCCTTCTAAGTAGCTGTACCTTCTAACAATGAACCGCGATGTGCAACGCTATTCAAATAAATTATAGGGTTTTGCGTGCCAAAACCAGTTCTGATTATGAGGCACGCCGTAGTGGGGGACTCCGGAAATTTGGACCACCTGGGGTTCTTTAACGTGCACCTAAATCTAAGTACACGGGTGTTTTCGCATTTCGCCCCCATCGAAATGCGGCCGCCGTGGCCGGGATTCAATCCCGCGACCTCGTGCTCAGCAGCCCAACACCATAGCCACTGAGCAACCACAGCGGGTAACGCTATTTAATTGTACATAACGCTCTGAAACAGCTTAAAATTAAAATATTTACAGCGATGCAAAATACGGCACCCAGCAACACAATTTGACATGCGTTGTGTTGAAGCCAAGGAACTAGCACAGCTAGCGCTCTGCTCTTGATTTCTACCACTTCTTTTCCAACGCTATCTACGTGAAATCATGGCGCGGCTCAGATCCCTAACGTCCCCTGAAAACCACGATGAGAAATCACTAAAGATGCATGGACTAGTGTAGGTCGCATTTTTTATAAACTCGCATCACGATCCGGTCATGAACCTGAGCGTGAACACCGGCCCCCCTGGCTTCGCCAGTATAAAGTCAAGCTCGACGCACTGCCTCACACTGACGCTGAAAGAGTGCGAATCTATGGCCAGCATTCCTTCACTAAGGTAGTGGTTGCGGAGCTCTTTACTGTGGATTATTTTGAACAAAACGCTCGGCCAAAACACGGATTAAAGAACACCTCTGCCAGCAGCAAGACATAACCAACATTGTGCAGATCAAACACACATGTTGGAATATATGTGATGCGAAGGTTACGCGAAGCGGTAATCTTGATGTATGAAACTAAATGCGATGCAATATATCGTCATTATTGTAATTCTCTTTCACGTCAAATCTCATGCAATGGCTTTTGTTATGCACCACTATGCTTTTTTTATGCATTATGAATATTGTCACGAAATGAGTATGTCACGCACTAAACTAATGTTTATGTTTCTGTCATGCAATGTTTACATTGCGCAGTACACCGTTCACAAGCTATGCGGGACGATTAAGAGCCTTTCATGCGAACGTAAACTGTTGGACGTCGTGAACAGTGAAGTTACAAGGATGAAGGCGATGCTTGGTGTTTGTCGAAGGAAAGACGGTGGAAAATGGTACAATGCACACAGAAGTACGACAGCAGAGACTACTCCTGGCCTATTATATTCCAGCGTTTTTGCCCTAATGGACACCGGCACGTACGCACGTGATGTCGCGCACATATGCTTTATTCGGCAAGAGAGCTGCCCCGGTCAGCAGTCTGGCAGGGTTTGCAAATACAGCGTCAGTTTTAAAAACCTGATCAGAGAGAGCAGGACACAAAAGTAGTGCAAATGCTCAGGCTGATATCGTTCAAGACAGTGCGGGTCTTACTTCAGTAACAATTCGCTAGTTGTTCTCATTGGCGAGACTACAACTCGTCTGTGTCACTTCGTGAAACGCAGATGTGTGTTCGATGCTGGTTCCACCAACACGAACACGGTAGCTGACTTCAACCCGAGTAACCCAAAATACCAGAACGTGGTAGAAAATGACCTCGTCATGAACGTTTACCGCAATGGGAAGTGGGGTTCCTACCGACATGTCGTCGCAAAATCATGTGAGTATTGCCTTTCGCATGCTTCTTTGGCTTCATAGGACCCCATGTGAAGAATCATAATGGTCCGCAGACACGCTCTATTAAGGCTAGTGCTAAAACTACTTCGACACGAGTAATTTTACTCGATTTAGCTCTAATTTTCAGCAATCACTCCGCATACGGGTAGAAATGAAAAAGCCATCTCTTCAACAGCTCCTGAGGTGTGTTCAAGCCCATGAAGCACAAGGAATTTGGCCAAAATCCCAATCACATACAGGCTGGCAACAAATAGGCATAATGAAATGATTTATTCAGCAGACACGCACCTCGCCTTAACTGAAAAGCACCAAATACAGACGAGCAGTCCGCGAGATGTTGTAAAATGCAAATTATTTTCAAGTTATAGAGACAAAAAAATAAATGAACATAAAATTAAAACCAAAAGAATACGTACATGCTTCCACTAAACAAGAAAATTAACGAAATAGCCGTTATTTTGCGAAATAAGAAAAGCGCTCAACGGTACTACACGAGCCGATATCAAACTCGGTAAAGAGTCTGCAGCTGAGCAGCACAGATTAATAGTGTTTCAGCATCTATGATCCACATTTGTAAGTGGTGTGCGAGTGTAGAAAATGTAATGGCCAGAATTGAAGGTAGGTATAGAAGAAGAAGTACAGTTACATCCTGCAGGACCGGGACGTTGTGTCCGAACCCACTGTTGTAGAGAAACGAAAGTTCAGTGTCGCAGGAAACACTCTATTTACCGGGGAAGTATTTTCACTGCTAGCCTGTATAAGCGGTGGGAACTGACTCATCGGAACAAACCAACCGTACTCTGTCAGTGCAGGCTCAAATTACCGATACTATCGGCCATTCGAGATGACGATGAGTATTTCACGTCCAGAAATTACCACTGAGAACGCTGCGTTACCGCTTGAGTTAATGCGGCGGCGCCCTGTAGTCTGCAGCAAGCGTCGGTAATATTATTCTAACACGGAATCAAAGGCTATATCACAGTTGCCTATATGCGTCGCTGTCTCATGTTTACATTGTTACAGTCCAACATGGGCAAATTCCATCGCTGACGTGGAAGCCCTGATATCGGCGAATAATAGTGTTCAAGTCGCCACTCAATTTTGATTTATTAGTTCATCTAGAATATATATTTATAGTGAAGACAAGACACGCTAAGATAATCAGGGTTTACCAAAAGGACTGATCACATTATTACTCGGAAACATGCATGATCCCTGGCATCATCTCTTCCCAAAGGCGCCTGCTGTGATTGTCGCTTCAGAAATGTTGCAACCTCTGTTATTTCTTCAGAAGTTTTGCAGCTTTCGCAACATAAGATTTGATAATGTGTTTCGTGCCATACCGCGTTCAACAACAATGCGTCAAACTAGTTGCCAATGTGAGATAATCTAAGCTAACCTAACATACCCCCCCCCCCCCACCCCACTCCACTCCACACTAAAGCAAACATCAATGGGCTAGTGGTCGTCCTGTCTTCTCCACTTCTTTAGTATGGACCTGTCTGCCATTTCTTTATTAAATATTTTCTGTTGTTCTCGCTTTAATATATCTTTAAAAATTACGCATACCTGCTATAAATATTGCACAAAAGCGGAATGGCAATGAGAAAACGCATTTCACCAATTTGTAGAGCAATGGACACACTTGAAATTATATCAAACATTTTACACAACAATTAACAATTAATGCAGCAACGAAAGCGCCTTGAAATTGTACTTTAAGGCAGTTCCTACACCAGCCGAAATTCTTGAACACAGAGTAAACAGCGCTGTGACACAGTAATAAAGAGTACGCTTCCTAATATGGTCAAGTGCAATCAAAATATCTCCCATTGAAGGCGAAACAGCGTTTCTAATGTATATTTTGCTTTAGGGATAGGAAAATTAGCAGTGACTACGCTTTCTTTTTTTTTTTTTCATGAACGCCAATTTTAGTGGAGACCATGAAGAAGAACACACAGTTTGCTGTCCTGAACTCACGGAAACGTGGTGACCTCTCAAGTCTGGATTGGTACGAATCCCCGGTGCCGTATGGTTCTCTGTCCACCATCAAGACTGGTACTGAACCAATATTGTGTGATGTCCACTTCGCGGCGGTGAACAGTCGAGACGTCATGTTCGCCAGTGTAGAACTGCCGCCAGAGGCCTTTGTAGGTGAGTTCATTTCGAATTAGTATATATGTTCCCACGAGGAACAAATATGCGCTTCGGTTTTGCAGTCGTCACCCGCACTTCCATTCACCGAGTTCCGTCACAAAGCTCAAGAAGTAACCACGGAATACAGAGAACCCGGAGCTACAACAACAGTTCTTACTGTGGTCATGTAACGCAATTATCGTGTCAAGCGTTGCCTAGCTGCTGCTTGCCACTAAATCTGCCCGTGTAATTTAACAATGTGTTCTCGTTACAAATTACAGGCAAAGTATCTCGGCAGGTAATAAACGTGCACGTAATCGTGTCCTTATGACGCGCAAACACAGCACAACACCGAAGGAGATCGGGAGGGGATGAACTCCAGCGGTCAGCATGGTTGTGTTCACCTCCACGTTTTATTCATGTGTTCTTTTTTTGTATTGATATTGTGTGTTCCATGCTTTAAAACCTGGATTGACTCGCCCATAGCCCTATTGGTCTTAGAGCGACAGTCTTATCACCTCAATTGACTTGCTGGACAATCTCTTAGCAAACCTCTTAAACATTTTAACCTTTTGTATCGCGACCGACTGCTGTGGCTCGGTGACTATCGCATTTTGTGACTGGGCGGAAAGTCAAAGATTTCACTCCTGGGCACTGCGACCGCCTTTCAGTGGGGGCGAAACGCCAGAATTCTTGTGTACTTTATTTCGATGCACGTTAAAGGTCCCCTGAAGTGCCCACCACTAACCGTTTTACATATTCCACTGTATATTTCTACACGTTAAATTGCGAAATTTGAATCATTTGTTTTTTGAAAGAAAATACCTATGTGATTCTTGCAAATATTGTGTTTCTTCGTAACAAACGATAATATCCCTTACTAAGCGAGGGCGTAAGATACGCAGCACGGTTCTCGTTTAACCTGAGCATCTAAAATTGTTTCTTGTTTTAAATTCGTAGATGCTCTAAATAAACGATCTTGGCAACCTTGAGCGAGAAAATTCAATGGCCACAGTCACCGATAGGCACCCGCCGACATCCTGCTCTTTCTGTCGGTACAGGCGACTTGGCGCGTTCGGAATCCATTCTCGGACAAGAGTTTTCTGGAACGGACCCAACAGGACGTCGGGTCATGGGCCTCGTGTCAAGCCAGGCGTTCGCTACCGTGGTTGCTGCAGACCCCGACCTTCTGTGGGAAGTTCCTGATGCGTGGACCCTGACAGAAGCGTCAACCGTTCCTTTATCTTACTCAACCGCTTACTATGCCCTGTTGGTGCGGGGCAGTATGCGGGCAGGCGAGTCTGTGCTCGTCCAATACGGCAGTGGATGCATTGGGCAGGCTGCAATCGCCATCGCTCTATCCATGGGATGCACCGTCTTCGCAACTGTCGGTAAGCGTGCGCAATATGGCAGGCCTCTGTAAAATATTTCAATGACTTCAGTTTTGCAAAGGAAAGCTCAATAGTCCACAGCATTGATTGTAGAGTCCTGACAATTTATTTATCTTAAGCAATCTGCACAGTTAAAATCGAACAAATTTTGCACCAAACAAGCATGGTAAAGGGCAATAACCTGCTGAAACTAAGGAAAAGGCGTTTATAGAAGCTCGCTATACAATACAGGCATTATGTAGAATAACAGCCGTTGTATGTCAGTTCGTACTGTAGAATCGCATCAAGTTACTATGACTAAAAGTAAAAAGCAGTTACGCATCCTTCAGAACAATTCCAATATGGCAGCCTCCCGCACAAAAGATGTTGCACGGTGACGTCAAGATGCCTGTAGCTTGCTTGCATTCAGCAAGAAAATATAAAAAGTGCTATTTTTAGCTTTGTTATTGCTCTGCGCTTTCCATCTCCTGGTGTGCCAAGTGTTGAAATAGTTTTGCATCGTCTTGTTTAGGTAAAATGCGCTGCTTATAAAGGTGGAAGACATTGATGCTCGCGGCTTCAAATAGTTTTACCATCTTCTCGTGGCGAATAGGTTCCTCAAAAGAGAGGCAGTTCCTGATGACCCGCTTCCCAGAGCTTCAAGAGAGCCACATCGTAAACTACAACGGCCTTTGTTTCGAAGAACACATCCTTAAACAGACCAAAGATAAAGGTGAGTGGCTGATATTTTATGGCTCATGCAAATCCCGCTTATGAGCACAGATAATAAACGCATCGTACATTTCGCAAGCGTTCATTCACAACACATGTCAACCTCCTATTCTGATTGATTTTGCTGAGGGTCCTTCTTGCCTGATAGCGCCATTTCTGAAAGAGTTCTTATCTTTGTGAATGCACACGCTGGTATTACAAAAACCCTTACACATGTAGACCATATCAAAGTTTAATCAAATATTTCGTGATTAGCGATTTCATAGGTTCCGCGCCGGCGTCGAAATTGTTGCATCGTGTTTTCTGAAAATTCGTCGTAATAACCCGCAGTGGTGAGGTTTATATCTCCATCATTCCGGCAGAACCAATTTCAAGATGGATGTCGACATTAATTAGATTAGCATCGAAGCAATGTAGGGACACGTCGTATTGGCACCACCGAAACCCGTCATGCATGAGGCATGTATGCACCGG
This sequence comes from Dermacentor silvarum, assembly GCF_013339745.2. NCBI lineage: Eukaryota > Metazoa > Arthropoda > Arachnida > Ixodida > Ixodidae > Dermacentor > Dermacentor silvarum. The sequence continues at coordinate 34,604,059 of NC_051158.1, forward strand.
GGCCCCTGTGTCGCGCTTACCTCAGGCCACGCTGCACCATCTAGCCGGGCCGCTGCGAGGCGTGGCGCGGCGTGAATATATGTTCAGATTAGATTGAATATATCTCACCTGCAGTCAATCACGCCTTGCCCCAGAGAAATTTTACAGGAATTATTTGTCGTTGGACGGCGGCACATACCCCTAGCGCAACCCCGCGACCAGTGTAGGCGTCAAGGCTGTTCATTGGTGAGCGGCGCATACCGTGTGACATAAGTTGGCATGAACGAGGTCCATTGAAGAGAGACTCTTACCTAGTGTCGCACATCTAGTGACCCTAGTTGGCCTGACGGTTGGTTTCGAACCTGGTTGCGGCAGCACAGCCGCCCAATGCACTAAGGTCAGATACATAAGATCAATCGACAGATAGATAGATAGATAGATAGATAGATAGATAGATAGATAGATAGATAGATAGATAGATAGATAGATAGATAGATGGATAGATAGATGATAGATAGATAGATAATCAATAGATAGATAGATAGATAGATAGATAGATAGATAGATAGATAGATAGATAGATAGATAGATAGATAGATAGATAGATAGATAGATAGATAGATAGATAGATAGATAGATAGATAGATAGATAGATAGATAGATAGATAGATAGATAGATAGATAGATAGATGCCAGTAACTGCTTGAAGTATGCTAGGAATACTAATCCCAATGAAGAGCTGCAATTGTAAGGACAGTCATGGTGATCATATGAATGTGGACAAAACCAAAAGCTTGAAAGCCTGTAGCTTTGCAAAGAAAACGGGACCTTCGTTTGGTTTCGAGCTTTCCACTTACCCTCGTTTCCATAGAAATTAAAACACGAGGCCAAATTCACGGCTACTCTGACGCACAAATGCCATTCATGCGAAGAACTACAACGGCACGTTGTCATTCAGCAGCCATCTCCAGTGCGTGCCAAAGTGTTCGCGCTTAAGATACTTCATTATTTTTTGTATGTTTTCCTCGTACTTCCCTACCCTTCTGCTAATGTGGCGCAGTATTTTTTTTTTTCGCTATGTCACCCCTCACTGCATTTCACCCCTTTACTCTGCAGGCGATTTCATCTATTCATATTGCTTGTATTTAGTCTCGGTTTATATACTGGCACCGTTATGTCCCTCAGCTTTAATTTGAACTTTAGGTTTTCTGTAAGGATCCTTGGACTTCCTATCATCCTGAGTCTCAATGTTTGTGTTTACAAATTTCCTTTATGTTCTCTGCTTTCAGCACCATCAATTTCTTGTTTCGTTCTTTCTTCAGGTGTGGACCTCGTGTTCGACACTCTTCACGGTGCCAGTAGTAAAGCTGTTGCTCACTGCCTGACATGGAACGGCCGATACCTTGTTACTGATGCCATAGGCACATCTTCGCATCGACCGCGTGAAGAACTGTCCCCGAAGCGCTATGTTATCAGCAGTCAGCGCCGTTCCGACAGATTCCCCTCCCTTGAACGACTGCCAGCGCTGCGGAGGATAAGCGGCGAGTCGCTGAACTACTGCGTGCTGGAATCGCATCCGGTGCAGTGAGGCCGCTCCCTGCCACAGTCTTTCCGCGAGCTCAGGTAGTGGATGCATTCACGCTACAAGCCTCCGAAACGAACGCCGGCAAAGTTGTACTCCAGGTAATTTGATTTCAAGTGCTCCTTAAGCTTGTCAGTCTCCTCGCAGGTTAACATGAACGCGTGGTAAAACATGTGACTGCGTCCGCGGTATGTCGTGCAAAGCGCGTAGCTATTGTCCACGGCACGTATCGCCTTCGCGTGACGTAGTGCTCCAGCAGCCAATCAGCTCATCCAATTTTGCTCAACCAGCCAATCAGCGCGCGCCTCACGGCGATACTGTCGCCGAGGCGATACTATCGCCCAAAGGGATCGTCGCAGAATACGTCCCCAGTTTTGTCTACACTTAGTAGAATCTAATAACTTTATTTTCCATCATAGAAAAAAATCAGCAGAACCGATGTCAGCATTAATGTCGACGTGACTGCGATTAGCATTGAAGCAATATATACATAGATTGTAGCGCAACCACCGATGCGCGTCATATATGAGGCAAGTTTGCAGCCGCGATGCTTTCGTACGCTTCCCTATGGATACGCGGCACCATTTAGCGCCGCGAAGCGAAGTGTGTGTGGATATATATTTACACAAGGTTGTTTGGATATTTGTGACGTGGGTTCGACTCCGCCCACCACGGGAAAAAATAAAGTCTGTTTCTTTTGTCATTGAAGAGCGGCACATCCCAGTTGCAGATACCCAATGTCCCAAATTCACGTGAAACAGGCTTATTGAAGTGAGGCACATAACCTGTTTCCAATACCCAGTGATCCAAGTTGGGGTGAAGAGGTTCATTAGAACAGCGTTTTCTAGCTTTTCAGGACAATTAAAAAATGTCGCAGTTTCGCCCGGAAGGCGAAGCATCAATTGCGATAGCAAATTAGTAGAGAGCTATACGGAGTAGCGATAGTAGTTTTATCGGCTGCATAAACTTGGACACATTCGCCTACTAACTGAATTAACAAGCGTGGTGTCACCGCGCACAAGCAAACATGAATAGATCACACTCGATGACTTCAGACAACCACTGTCAAAACGCTGGCGCGAACGAGCGTGGCCGCCGCAGCGAGCGAAGGTTCGTGCGGTCTATTGCTTCAACGGAGACTGAGCTGCGAAAGCACAGCGCATACAAAGGTCACAGCCGTCTGGAGATTGCTTTCAAGATACGCTGCGCGCGACAGCCCGCACCGGCGCATAGTACGCAGTTGTTAGAAGAGTAGAAGTCGACCGCCCCCCTCCCTCCCGCAATGCATTCCCGCTTTCCTCCTTTCGCGTGGAAAAACCATATTTGTTTTTCGCACGCTCTGAATACTAGTAAGAAAGGAAGGCTTAATTACAGCTAGTTACTTCTTGCAATACTAGGCTGGCAAGTTCGGTAATAATAGACCCGGTGAGGGAAGACGAGCTTAAAGATAATTGGCCAGAAATTATCGGAGGGTGCTTGTAAATGTTATGAGGCAGCTTTATCTCGGCACCAACGCTGATGCCCTCAATTCGCGTGCATGTAAAACGCAGACATGCTTTTATGAGACAACCGTTTGATCAATTTGAACGAAATTTGTTTCATTTGGGAAACAAATTTTGATCCGAGTGAATGTACCAGAAAATATTTTGATTTATGGCCTAAAGTACTGCAGAAAAATTCTGAACCCACCGTAAGTTTACAAAAGTATACCACCGGATTTACTGATTTAAACCTGCGCGTCAAACAGAGATATCGCGGTATTGTAAACTGCTTTTGAGTCGCCTAATGTCACCAAATTTGGTATATAAATTGACAACTTACGCGAATTTATAAGAATGTTCGCGAAGGTATTGCGAAAATCATGCTCACATATTAGTGGTGTGTTTCAGACCAGTGTATTTTGTCCGTTTTATATGTATAAATTATACGCAGTTTACACAAATCTGATAATAGCTGTGTTTTTTTTTTCATTGCCAAGCAAAAGAGTTGCAAACTAGAAAGCTTTGTTTATATATATTTTCAAATTTTCAACCTTTTGTTTACAGAAGGGTGGCCTAAAAAAATATGCTAGGTAAAATGATGTGAAACAAACCTCACCAAATTCGTTGCTGTCGTTTTGTATTTGTACAGAAGCCCCCGAACTAAAGCTTCCGCCTAAGTCCCCGGTAGACATGCTGATATAATGCTGCGGCAAATATTATTGGCCTACTTGATGGTTACCGCTATGTGATGTGTGGTACTGTGACGCTGCAGTGCCTCCAGGAGCAGTGCACGTTACAAAATACATTCTAACTATTACGATGACATGCAAGTAGCGCACTGGTATTGTCGGTGGTGTCAGGATCGACCAACCAAGTAACAACCTTTGATCACACTGTCTACAGGATTAAGCTTTCATTACATTGTCTCCGGAACCGGCCCAGTTTACACGGTCATCCTCGTGAAAATGCCGTCCAAGCTAAGGAGCGAAAAACGCCAAAGAAAGCAATGCTTCCAAAATTTGTCCTCCGACCCTTCGGCAACAAACTCTGTGCATCACCCTAGTCAATATGGTTAACCTTCGTGCCTTTCCCTCTCTATCTCTCTCTATCTCGCTATCTCTCTCAAAATCAGATGTGTGGCAAATTCGTGCAGATGCGACCAGAGAAAAGCCAGGAAGTCAAGGACAGCAGCCCACCCTTCACGGTAGAAGCCATCGCCCGCACGTACTTCTACAGGCACAAGGCGTACGTCATCGTCGGAGAAGCGAGCAGCTTCGCTCTCGAGTTCGTGCACTGGATGGTCAGTCGAGGCTGCCGGAATCTTCTTCTCACCGCAAGTCAAGGTGCGCTGACGGGGTATCAACGTCTCTGCCTGCATCGGTGGCAGACAGCCGGCGCCTCGGTAGTCGTCAGCGAAGCCGACGTGTCGACCACGCATGGTGCTCTGCAGATTATCGAGGAGGCCGAAGCAATGGGTCCTATCGGCGGCATCTTCAACGTTTCTGTGGTGAGCCGGAAACATTTTGGCAGCCTAAGCCATCCGCTGCAGATGAGCACTTTTCCACAGTACCTTCGTTTTGCCCATAAATCCTGCTGCACTGCAAGTGCTAGAAGCTGCGTTAGTTAGTACTGTCGGTATAAATATATTCAAAATACTAAATCACCTCTTTCACTTCGAAATTTGTTACTGCAGTAGTCTTAGGCACAGCGAGCTGGTGCTGCCTCAAGTTCTTCAGATGATATAATCTGCGTATTGATCGTTTGCACGACCCGTCTTGGAGGCGTAGGAAGTAAAGATGTCCCATAATGTTGTATCATCCCAACATACATTGCCCTAGAAGTCAGCGACTCGTCTTGGCTGAGCGGCCGCTTACCCATCGCTGTAGCTGAGTGGCTAATACGAGGTCGCTTATTCGATTCTATGACCTGGCGCCCCCATTTTGATGTGGCCGCAATCAGATACGTTCGTAGATTTATTGATATCTGCGTTTACTGGAAAGAACACTTTGTAGTCAAAATTAACGCGGAGCTCCCCCATTACGGCATTTCTCATTGTAGGCCCGTTCTTCCCGTGTTTAATTTGTGTTCTTTTACCCAAAATATTGTGTCAGCGCCTGCTTAAGCGAGAATAGAGTGATTAGCGGGTTTGTTTCAATGGAAACAGAGCTTTGGTCATTAGGAAAGCCCTCCGTGATCACCTGGAACGACAGGTGCCTCTGATTTAGCAGAAACAAATCGGTAAATAAAAAACACACAGATGTCTTCAATTGCTATCTACGCGTAAAATGACATCACGAAGGAAGAAACGCAATGCACAACGTAGTGAAGTCCTCTCCCGCATTAAAACATATACGATGAGTTAGGGAAGGTCACAGTATCGTGGAATTGCTTTTCCTCATACCCGCGTTCAGTGAAGAGCCTGTTTGGGACGCAGCGAAATATCATGCATCGCTGTAACTAATTACATCGCATATTGTCACGTTGTAGTGACCGTCAAGAAGACAGTATCAAAACTGTGAATGACGAAACAAACTTCTTTATTGGGCGAACGTGTGCCCACAAAAGAAAGTGCCACTAGAGGCGCAACAATAGCGGCGAACACAGTCGACGATCGTCGAAATCTGATCTGCGGGTAAAGCGTCTTGGCTTTTATACATGAGTCATCGACAGTTCCAGGGTAATTACTGGTGCCCGCATTTCTTCCAGAAAGTACTACACAACTCGCGTAGCACACCATCAGATTACACAAGGTTCGGTGACAGCGGATCGAACTAAAGATAACTTTCGAGAAACTTCCGACACATGCAGGCACGTCCTGCGCTGATCGATAACGTTTACCCTTTGTTAGCCGGTGAAAGGCGGTCACCCGAGCAAGATAAACACGTACACGTGTCAATATGATGCAGATTTGAAAGGCTTCACTGCGAATGAGAGGCAAAGCATGTGCAACGATCGTTTGAAGAAGTCTTCAGTTTCAGATTCCTGAATCTTTCAATAGATTTCAATAGAATATCTTTCAATAGATTTCAAGATATATTTACATGGTTCAGAAACACTGGTTCAAGAAACGTGAAAACCACATTTAAGAATTGTATGCTTGAGAATATGTATGTGGTTCAAAAAATGACGCTAAGTAATGAAAGCTCGGCTATGATGGAATAGTTCCTGAAATCACTATACCTTAAACATAGGCGGACCTTCTGAATTCAACACTAATCACTTGAATTAGGCGCTTTCGTTGTCGCTGCTGATGCTGCTGCTGCAGCATGGACGATTGCGTTAGACAATAGTCGCGATAATTGTGTGACATCTCACGAGGCGGATCGCTATCTTTTCAATCTGTCAACGCTTTGTTCCTTAACAGCCTTCCCTTCCAAGTGATTTTTTACACCATGTCCTACTTGAAGGCGTAATCACGAAAAACTTTGTTTTCGTTACAGTGCCACGAAGACAGCTGGGTAGCCAATCACGCGACCGAGGTGTACCAAACCGACTACAAGACCAGAGCCGAGGGCATGCGGCATCTAGACGAGCATTCCCGAAAATTATGCCCGCAACTCGACCACTTTGTCATCTTCTCCTCAGTTTGTTCTGGTCGCGGGACTTCGGGCAGGACGCTATCCGGTTACGTCGACTCCATATTAGAGCGCTTGTGTGAGCGCCGCGTGGCGGACGGGTTTCCCGGTAAGTTGACGACGTCTTATCATGTATAATGCAACGCACTTTAGGGGTTGAACTATGCAAGAAAATTTGTTTTATCTGTCCAGTGTGTGAGGCTGTTCAGGGAAAATTGTCATCAAGGTCATAAATTGTAAATTTAAGCTATGTCTGGTTTCTTCTGGCGACAAAAGCAAGGAATTAACTTCCGTATAACGACTGAAGACACGCGTTTCTTGCTTGAAAACATGTAGATGTTATTGTTGTGTTTATCCACCCAGACTTATTACAAGGGGTTTTTCTTCCGACGTACTGCATTCTAATTCAGAGACAGGGGGTGCTGCAAGTCAAATCGGCGACTAGTATGTTTCAGTGTTTGTGCTATTTATGTGCGTATTTGTGGGGGAAAGGATAGTTACAATTTCGCAACTAAGTAAAAGTATCGCCGGTATTAATGTAGCCTGTCTTGCCACCTGTTTGCAGTCTTTGAACAACAAAATGTAGGACCATTTTCCCACGTTTACAAGACGCCAGGCCGCCTATCCAACCTGCTGTTTGAGTGCACGATCGCGTGACTTGAGCAGAAAAGGATAAGGGTATGGTTTACCGAGTGAAATAGGTTTTTTGTCGGATTGTGATTTTGCTACACTCGAACTTTGATGAAAATGGGGTGCGAAATAGCCACAAACGAGGCATCTGGTCGCGCTTATGTAACTACGCCATGGTGTGCAACATTTTCGATATATTGTGCCCGATTAGAGTTCTTTGGAAAAATACTGATCGAAAGAAATTTTGACTTTTTGAGAATTTGGGAATATTACGTGTCATGCTAATATGTTAGAATATGTACAGATGCGTACAAACGCATCTTCACTACGAACCATCATATGAAAACGCAGAGACGGCGACCTCAGAGTCACTACTAAAGCACAAGAGCCTCTTGGGTAGCATCTAACGTGCCACGTGAAAAGGCTAGACTTCTTTCTCCTCTCTTTCTGTCTTCTCAATTGTCTCTTAGGAGTGGCCATCCAATGGGGCGCCATCGATGAGGGTGGCCTCACTTACGAGGCCCAGCGCCACCAAGCGGCATTCGAGGCGACACAGCCCCAGCATATAAAGTCTTCCTTAGCGGTCATGGAGAAGTTCCTGAACCAAAGTCACCCCGTGGTCTCCAGCTTGGTCAAGGCTGAAGTCACTTCAAGTTCAGAGAAGAAACAAGAAAAGAACCCCCTCGTTGACTCGGTGGCACGAATTCTCGGTGAGATGCTTAAACATTTAAGCTTTGTTCGTCTGCAATGCATAAGAAAAAATAGTGCTTCGGCATATGGCATGTTTTCGCTCAATACGAAGACCATGCTTAGTCGTCGCTAAATGTCTTCGTTAGCTCACCTCGAACGCGAGATCGGCAAGCGTAACCCAGTTTATAAAAATGATGGTCACTCATTCAGCCTAAAATAGTCGCACAAAGATACTAAACAAGCCCAAGGAGTTTGTCATAACTCTGTTTGATTTGCGCACGGTACAATCATTTAATGCTTTGGGTAACCCTTTGTGATATCAAGAAGGACGTAGAATGAACCATTAGTAGATTGCTTTGCCGAGAACAGTTTTAATATGCACACTCGTGATTACAAGTGTGCGGACTAGGGGTTCTAAGCAACCAAAGAAAAAAAAACTTCTTGTACACTTAGACTGACAACCTGCAGCTAATAAATACCATACGATGTTTTGCAACGCCGAGTCTCTGCGGCATTCAGTCTCTAATTTCATGTTGCGTGCCACAGCGTCGAAATTATTATCTTTAGCAGAACCGCTGGTCCACCTGATTCTGACCGTGGGCGCGTTTGCTAAGGAGGGGATTCAGGAGCGAAAACCATGGAAGGCGCCCGGAGGGTACTGAGATGCTCGTCTGATTTGTTACCTTGAAGGTCGGCAAACGGATAGGGCACAAGGAGAGAAGGAAGAGTAAATGCCACAGTTTCGCGCTCAGCCGAAGGTGCACACAGAGTCTATGAACGGTCGTGGAGACTTGTTCGACTTCAGGTACTCCAGTGACACTCTTTAAGTTTCTGACCTAATGACGGACACTGCCACGGGCCAAGAATCTTCAGCTCTGAAGATGGTCTAGAATGGTGATTTCCAAGTTATTCATAAACGCCGGGACGTCGTAAGAAGCAAGGGTGTAATCCGCGAACGAAGTGCAGCGTATTCATCAGGACACAGATGTTCGCGCACGTTTGAACACACCTGTAAAGTGCTCATGCCGCCAACGATTAACGGTAAATATTTGACTGAGCCCATTGCAGCCACTAAATTTATCTTCCCCTGCACCAGCATTTTTTTTTAGAATAACCTGCGCCTCTCCTTGCTAAGACATCATTTGAATGAGTGACCGCTAGGCTCAGTTGAAAAAACTCTAAGCTCGTTTTCCCAAAGAATTTCTAGGCCAGGTAGAGGACTTTTTAGAGAATGAGATTCGTTCAAATACCTTAGCTTCGGCTTGTCGAATGGATTACATTTGCTGCATTCTCATTATTAGGCTGGTAACGTCTAGCACGACTCAATGAAACTTCAAGCAGTAGAGCTTCTGGCTACCATAAGATCATCTGAAACTTCCAAAGAAGACGTCCTGTGCAGTACGTTCACCCGCGCGTAGCTAACAATACTAAATGTCAAATTTCCGCGGTAACCCTAAAAATGCCATATTAGTATGTTATATTCACAGGGCCCAGCCCAAACGACCAGTTAGTGGCGAACTTAAAGAACACAAGGTGGAATATAAATGATAAAGACATGGCACATAAATACAGTAAGAGTCAGCAAAATCTCACAGATGGCAAGATATAAAAAAAAATCACGGAAAGTTCAGTAATAATCAATGCACTTCGCTTCTTGTTTCAGTCCAGCACCGTAATAAAATGTTGGCTTCACAATATAACCAGGGAGAAATACTTCGCAAATTTAAAATGAGCACAGTACAGCTGCAGCGCAATAGTAAAATGGTAAATACAGTAAAACGTAGTCAAATACTGAAGAAGAATTTCGTCGACGTGGCTGTTGTAATATAGGATTCTCTTGTTTTTTTTCTTTTGGGGCGTATACACATTTCTATATCTCGCTATCCTCTTTATTTGTAATTTCACTAATGATTCGCTTTGTCAATGCGAGCTACAGATATTAAGAAAAGCATAGGACAAGTCAAGACAATGTGCAAGCACTGCACTCATATATCAATGTTAATGCAGAAAAACAACTACTCAAGATACAAAAAGATTGCAAGATATTATGAACCGGCACAATCATTATTCCACAATAAAAACCAGCGATTGGCCAAGGAAAGGTTGAGGAAGTTCTAGGTTGAGGTTAACTCAATTTTCCCCTTTCAAATAAACGTGAAACGCGGATGCTTTCATTAGATAGTTTATGAACGTTTATTAAAGATATTTACTGCACTTAGCAGAGAAAGCTCAGCTCTACCAATTCTGAGCAGAAGTTTAATCTTGGAGCTTATTGTTTTTACAAAAATTGCCTAAAATCTGTAAGAATAAACAAGTATAAAACAGAGTACACTCAAACCAATGCATGAAAAACATATTACTATTTTGGGGATTTTGTTTGTTTGACCATCTGAGGTAGATAAATGTCATATATAAGTGTACCGTTTATGTCAACATTTTACAATGTCTAGTTAGGCTTTTCGAAACTCTTCCTCAAAAATTAGCGGTACAGTTTAGGGTGTCCATAATACATAAGTTTTTTTTTTCGGATTGTGGTTTTTTTTTCCTAATACGTTTAGTTTAAGCAACTGCGATACCGTTCATTTTCCCAAGTTACATAGTTCTAGGGCTCATGCTACAGTTTTCTTAAATTATCTTGGTTTTCCTACAAGAACATTTTGGTAAACAACTTGAAGAAGCATCGATGGCCAAATGAAAAATTGGCTCCGACCTGATGATATATTTTGACTATTTGTTATATACAACGAACCTCGTCACATTTTCTACAGTAGATTCGGAGTGAAAGGATTTTCGTTCCTGTTGCGTTTTGATAGGAGCTCCTGCAGTAAAGCTTCTTCCTAAACCAGCCACTCTCTTCCCCTTGCAAAGGTGCCGAATCTTGGAACTGCTACTGTTTATCGATCGCAACAGAAGCTTGCTTCATACACAGCAGCCAGTCGTGTTTTTACAAATACTTCTCATATTTACCGTTGCACTAGGTACGGGCATCAATTTGGCTGTAACCATCCATGATTATGCGCTTCTGCCTTCAAGATCCGTGAATGCATCACTGTTATTGCAGTGACGTATGCGAACTTCGACCACGTTACTCTCACGTTTCATTTGATCATCCCGCGATGCTCCCGCAGGATTTCAAGATTCGTCGAAGCTCAACCATAACATCAATCTCGGCGAGTTGGGCTTAGACTCTGTGATGGGAGTCCAGGCACTGACGGTCATCGAGAAATACACCGGCCTGGCTCTGTCCGTGCAAGGAATACGCACGCTGACCCTCAATGGATTGCGAGAAATGAGCAAAGAACAACGTGTAAATTAAAGTAGACGTGAACACTTTCTGATTCTTTCTTTTTTTTTTTCAAGTCACCTGGAGTTGACGTGAAAGTTATTTCTAGACCACCACAATTACATTGATAACATTTTCAAATAAACTGCGTGTTAACGGTGCTTGCCATTTGTTTCCTTCTCAGCTTTGCTTTACTTCAATTACTGTCAAGCCTAAGTAATTTATAGATTGTGGTATGTGTCATAGGTAGCATTTCGCGTTGCCTAACATCATCATCGTGTTTCTTTGCCCCGAAATGTTGCCAGGAAAGAACAACTTGTCACTTTCTCACCAAACAGGACATCATCCGGTGTGCTCAATGACTCACCTGTCGCGTGATCACACCATGCTAGAGTAGTCGTTGGGGCAGTCACCTCCCCATTGTCTACAACGTCTACAACCACAATGTATGTAGCCGTTTTCGGGACACCTGTTCCTGCATCAGGTGGGCCGTGCCGTGGCCGACCCCATGGCTGCTTCGCATACTACTCAGGGTTCCCCTGCGGGAAGATGGTGTAATTTTTTTTTATTCCTCCTCGCAACGCGGTGAATCGGGGTGTCGGCATTGCAACGCGGTGTCGATGTTGCAAGCTGTGCTCTGCAACGCGCAGTGACGGCCGTAAGTCCGAGACGCGCGAAAAGAAATTATGATGATCATGAGTAATGAAATGAAAAGTTCGCGCGCACTTCCGGAAAATGCTGGGCTACGATCGCCCAGCTTCGCTGTTTCAAGCGTTGCGCGGTCGAGTGCAACGTTAAGTGGGTTTTGTTTTTGTTTTTCTTTTTGTCTACAGAAGCGTACATATTTTTGTATGCATATTTATGCGGAAATAACACTAGGTCCAGCCACGCGACGCAAGTGCGTGATAAATAATGGTTTGTAATGCAAAAAAATGTTTTTATTCAAACTTCAAGCGCAGTCTCTCTAAAGCCAAGGCAAGCACAGCTCGAAAGACTGCGTCGTCGTCGCACCAGCTGAGCTGAGGCTACGGCTCCACCCTCATGCAGAAGTACAGGTCACTCGGATCCCAGAATTCTTTGGCCATGAAGTAGTAGACGGCACGCACCATGCGGACCCGTTCGTACGGCGGGCTCTTCCACTTAGGCAGGTCGCACGAATCCTGATCCCATATCGCATCAGCTACGCCGAAACTGATGTTCGCGAATAGGGGCTCGGTGGTATAATTCACGAACATGTGGCACATCTGTAACGCAAAAAAAAGGCGCGACACACACCCAAAGACATCGTCATTGTTGCAGTCTGAACATAGGTTTGGGCGCGTACGTTAATTTTTTTTTTTTTTTGCACGCCTGTGAGTGCTGGTTTGTCTCGTCGCTACCCCCTTGAACTTAAGGCTGTGCAGATGCTTTTACTGTCACGAGAGAGAGCTCGAACTACAACTGCGCTGAGAGAAACTGTAGTTGAAAACTGTAATTAATATTCCCACCTGAGGCGCATCGAAATATCCGACAGGGGAGTTAATTCAAAAGTTACAGTTATGGAAGTTTGTCCAATACGGGCTTCGTTTCATCAGTAAGCTGTTTCGTGCAGTTGTCCTGCCGTCCTTTTGTATGTCATAAGATTCACTTGTCAATCAAAGTTGCCAAAGTGAAAGGTTAATTTCTTCCCATGGAAGATTCAATCTCATGCCTTAAGAATGAGGGTGTTAGACATAGGACAAACTAGCATCCTTAAGCCTGCAAAAGTTATTGCTCTGTCGCAAAGCAGTGCACATTGTCCTTGCTTAATTTTTTTTTTATTTTGCAAAAGAGAAGAGTTATGAGCTAGGAAATCAGGTAAACTTGTTAGTCCGTTCACGCACATATGCTGTACACCTGCCCAACCGAGACACCATCGCAACAACAGCTCAGAGTCAGAGGGGAATTCCGGGTCTGCGCAGAACGATTCGCAGAGGCCGTAGAAACACTATAGGCATTTCCACTGGGAGCTCAAGCTCAAGGATGGAGAGAAGCTATAGGAGTACGGTAAGACGCGTCTTTGCTCTTACTTCAGAATACCGCCTCACAAGGGGACGTTGACAACAGTCATTGATGGCATAACAAGCATCGCCCGACAGTACGCGAGAGACCGAAGCCTGGTGCGCAAACACATCTTACTATGATTCGTAAGCAGCTTTAAGAAGTTATTTACGTTGCCAAACCTCGAGCGTTACCATTAAGGTATCAAAAACATTAAAATTGGCCCGTCTAGCCTATTTCAAGGCGCACCGGGAATGACCTGTAGTAGGAAGCAGTGATCCTGTTAAATTGCACTTCAGACAGGCGCAACCAGAATTGTTTTAGGCCGCTTTCACGTACATTGACGTCACCCATTGCCGTCACTACTGACGTCACCTCAATGGCCTCCTACGGCGTCGTCCCTTCTTGGTCACCACTGTAAACCATGAACCGATATTAAGACTCATGTGACTACACCATATCTTTGCTGGAATGCACTGTGAGGCGCATCGATCAGTCACACTTTGTTTTTTTTTTTTTTTCAACTGCCACATATACTTGTGTTCACCACATGCAAAAGGCTTGCCCAGAAAATAGTGTCGCATTGTCATCGTCATCATTCCCATTATCCTATATTTCTGCCCTCTGCAGAATGACGGCTGCGATCTCCCCTCAGTTATCTCAAATTATATCCCTGTCCTGGATCAGAAGCTTCCGTCTTTTTCCTGCAAGTTTTCTACTGATTATCACGTCGTCTTATACTTTATCGTCCTCAACTGCATATTCCTTCGTTTAGAACAGATTGCACAACTCCAGAACAGCCCCTCTTTACTCCACCGATCACATGATCTGTCGAACTTACTGCACTTAATCTCAACCAAAGTGAAAATTTACTGCAGCTCTACAGTAAATAATTCCCTTCTGAAATACGAGCAAAGTCATTCTGGCTGTGTGTAGGGAGACGTCAATTTCGACGACGCCTGCTCGAGGTACAGTTTGGATACGGTGGCTAGAAGGGGGAAGTGAGAGCAAAGGCGGCGACGGAGTGTTGCAAGCAATCATGGCAGCAGCGGCGGCGCTGCAGTCGACAGCAAGATCCATGCATGGCAAGATCGCTCCCCGGGCGCGGAGGCACGACGGTTGGTGCCGCGGGTTTCGAAGCGGGTGCTTTTGTTCGCAATTAGCGATCGCATATTTGAAGTAACTAGCGTTAAGCTAATTCATATCGCACCTTGTTAGTAGAGGAGACAATAAATGACTAGCAGCTATCCGCTGATGAGTGGTTAAGTGTTAAAGATTGCATTAGATTCGGGCAGGTCACGGCCGGCCCAAATATTTTTCGCTGGTCTCGGTCGCACGCGTTCTACGTGCTTTCCCGAATCGTCGGGAGTGAAAAAAAAATGATTTCAGCTAATGGGAAGAACATTATGCTACTGGTGTGGGTAAAAAAAAAAGCTGCACCGATTTCTAGGCTCGCAGTGAAGAGCTCCTTAGGCCATATTACTGCGACGCACTGCATCCTGCTCGTCAAATTGGTTAATACCAATATATTATGCTTTAGAAATCATTCCACATAGGAGTCAAGTAAACAAACTTATTTTAGTCACTAATGTGATGAATTAGAACGGTGGGGACCTTGAAGAATACTCAAAAGGACGACAGCCAGCACTTGATTATATGATCCAATATACAGGGTGTCCCAACTATGATGCAACAAGATTCAAAAATTTGCATATGCCTCGTAGCTGGACAGAACCAAGGCACTGTTGTTTGCCGTCGCTTGTAGATGCTCATATTATTTTTGCATCCCGCCTAATTACATAATTAGTCTTAATAAATAATCAACTTATCAAATATTATAATTGGATGAAAAGTGTCAATGTGAAAATTGTAGAACAACTTGAAAAAATACCGATACAGCTTTCTGATGCTCAATATTTGCTACATAAAAGTGCTTTTCCGAGCGTGAAAGAAGCCCGCGAATACACGCAAAATTGCCGCGCGACTGGCCGCTCGAGGCACTTTGCGTGTATTCGCTGGCTTCTTTCACGCTCGGAAAAACACTTTTATGTAGCACGTATTGAGCAAAAGAAAGTTGTATCGGTAGTTTTTTAAGTTGCTCTACAATTTTCACATTGACACTTTTCATCTAATTATAATATTCAAGAAGTTGATTAATTAAGACAAAATATTTAATTAGGCGGAATGCAAAAAATAATTGGAGTATCTACAAGCGACGGCAAACAACATTGCCTTGATTCTGCCCAGCCACGAGGCATTAGGATATTTTTAAATCATGTTGCATGATAGTTGGGACACCCTGTAGATGATTCAACTGGGGTTCGAAGTGCAGCTCGCAGATCTTCGAAGTCCTGTCTAAGGCCTTGTATGCACGGGGCACGGGCCGCTGCGACGCTTGAAGTGCCTTCAGGCACCGAGAAAAGGGATTTTTGTTGTTGTTGTTGTTGTTGTTCTGCTTTTCTAGCAGAAACATAGCCTGTTGTGCAGCCCGGCGCAAAACAGTGCGTCTGTCGTTTCATGCGACTTGCTATGGCTTCTTACGGCATGACAACGTGTAAAACTATTGTCACCACAAGGAGGTACACCTGCGCAGCGTGAATGCGAACAGAAATGAGCCGTGGAGCTAAAAGAACGGAACAGAACCATGCAAACCGAGCGCACCCGCTAGCTCCGGCAGCAGCCAAACTACAGCGGAGGCATCTAAGCGTCGACGCTCGCGCCACCACTCGGCAACATGAATCACTGCAACACGCGCCGCGCTCTCCGGCGGCTGCGTTGCTCCCACCTCCCCTTCTAGCCACCGTAGTTTGGAGTTCAGTTTTCATCCGTAAAGGTGGACCGCATTTTTTTCCAAAATAGCCAAAGACTGAACTCGGCAAGTTTCAAGAACTAAGTCACAACGAGCGACGAACGAACAGATACTGTGGAATTCTTGACGTCGCATTCAAGTAGCAGCACCTGGGATTTGGTGCGAAATTAGAGAAATTAAACTTTTTGCCTTCCTTTTTTTCTTCTCGTAATAAACTTATCCACCGCTAAACTAAACTTATTCGGTTCAAATTGACTTAGTGTTTCTTTTTTGTGTCTCTTAAGCGTTACAATGTCCATCATATTTCGTTGCATCGTTCGCTGCGCGCTCCTTCGTTTCGCGCATGCAGTTGCATCGTCACTTGACGACCAGTCTTTACTTCTGCTTAGACTAAAAAGCCTACCACAATATATCACAATATGGCGTCGCGTCGGCGATTCGACGTCCAAAGTGCTAGTTTGCTTTTTGCTTTTTGATTTTTGCTTCGCTTTACTTTTCTTTGCCTTGCTTTCCTTTCTTCTTTTGTTAGACTGGCGGCCTACGCGTATATCAGTTGTTCAAGTTGCCCCGAAAGGAAAGCATACCTTGTAGCGCAGCGTCTCAGATGTGTCGAAGGCGTACGTCTGCTCCACACGGTGAGACTTGTTATACGTGAGCCAGGTAAGGGCGTTCTCTTGGTACTGTATGTTATCTCTCAAAGACTCAGTTCCTTGTCCAGAGCACAACTGCAAAATCAAACAGGCAAGAAGTCTTTCAAATAACTCGAACTAATTTTCATTCTGCTGCCTGCCTAGAATCGTGCATGTCTTGGGTACACGTAAGCCGCGAAATAAGCATACTAGAGGATCAGGCTTTCTAGTCGAAATGTATATATAACAAGAACCTTCGTTATTTGACCCCGTGCGCTGTGTTTTGGCGGCTTAGTTCGCGTTGATGCTAGATGCAGCACGATGGTCCATTCGCTCGCTGGTGCCACCGCGCTTCCTCACTCCAGCATATTGACAGCAAGTTCAAGTGGTCATCGAGTGACATGTGTTCATATTTACTTGTGCGCGCGTGACACCATGCTTGTTGATTTAGTTAGTGTCTTTATGTTTACAAGTTCATACTTCATATACTTATCCACTCATTTGCTATCGCAATCGATGCTTCGCCTTTCGGGTGAAACTGCGATTTTTTCAAGCGTTCCGCAATTTTAAAGAACGGCCTGTTGCAGATAATATACATGATAGAGCGGCGCTGGCTCCAACTCCTTGAGTTGGATTGTTCATAGAGGCGGACATTACTTGCCTGAGAAATCAAAACCCATATTCATTTAATTGTACAAAATGTTGCAGCTTCGCCAGAAAGCCGAAGCATCGATTGCGAGAGCAATTAGTGGACAGCTATACAAAGTAAGGATAGTAGTTTAAGCGGCCGCGTAAACTTGTAAACATAGGCACACCAACTAAATAACAAGCATGGTGTCACGCGCGCACAAGCAAACATGAACACGTATCACTTGACGGCCGCGGAAACTCGCTGTCAAAACGCTGGAGAGAAGTGAACGCAGCAGCCGCAGCGAGCGAATTGAGCTTCGCGCTGGCGAGCGTATCAACGTGAGCGACTGGAAGACTGTTTACTCCGTCCCCGCTTCCAGCCCTTGCGTGCGCGAGCCGCGTTCGCCGGCTCACTGTTCCATGCTTTCACTCGCACATACAGCAGAGGGCGCGCGGCGACGATTTTATCGCCCGTGGACTTTACACGGCGACGACGGCAGAAATTCGCCTAGAGTGTCCATGTAATTTCTATCGCAATAAAAAGTCACTAATTAACTTCTTTATTAATTACTTTACGGCGCATACTGCAATTTACGAATTGCAGCCGATGAGTTTGCTAGGCGATGTATCCACTTGGAATGAATTACCAAAATGACGCCAGTTGAGATATGCGCCATCAAACTCGCCGTAAATCTGCAGTGTTGTTCCGCTTAACTTTTTAACAAAACATTTTATTGTGAATTGAAGCGCAAAAGTAACAGTAACAGTAAAACCTGCTTCGATCAAGACAGAATATGCGACTATTCGTCGCTGCTCCGTTTCGAAGAGAATGCCAGAAACCATCATCATCATCATTATCGCGGGGAGGGTTGTCGGTTGCGGGGTGCGTTCGTTGGCCGAGTCCGCGGAGCGTGTCGCGTTGAGATGTGGTGTTTCGTCTTGCCGGCTCGACACAGCATCTGTAGTACCGACTCCCGCAGTGCGTGGAATCCGAGTGAATGGTGGTAGTAGCACCTGGCCTTCGTGGAGTAGACGAGCGGAGAAGAACGCGCTGGTGCGCAGCTCTTCGTCATCGTCACCAAGCTGTCGTCATTGCGTTGTCGTCCTCGCCATGTTGGTGGCAGTGACGTCATCTTTGCAGCGTCATCATATCCACGCCGTCTGTCTATCGTCCTGACTCCTCCTGGTTGTGCCGTCGCCATCGTGATAACGCTTCGTCACGCCGTCCACCAAAACATGCCCACAATAATTTGTGGCGCCCTCATCGAACACCATTATGGACGTCAATTGCGGAGCTATTCCTGGTGTATTCTAATTATGTCGGCCCAACTAGCGTTCCTCAGCGCAATGGGTTAAGCGACGCCTAATTACGGTGTGCATGGAAGGTGCAAGAATGCACGAAAGCCACGAATAACATCCCGTATAGACCGCTTTTCAACTCACCTTTTTTGCGTTATCGAAGTAGGTGTTCCAATTTGCCTTTTGGTAAACGGCCGCTTGGTAGATGGCGTAGCGGCCGGCTTTTGGGTTTCGGTGGTCCGGAAATTGAACCTTCGCATGTGCCGCTGACACCGTGAGCATCAAGACAATAGGTCTAGATAAGCCTTCTCTGAGCAGGTGTAGGGCATCCGTCATGGCGTCAAACTGCGTGCAGGGATAGTTGTGAGAAGAAGAAAGGCTACCTTAACGAGTACTGGCACGCGTCTTGCAAGCTGTAAACATCTTTGGACAAACGCTTCTCGCTTCATGTCTCGTGTAATGCGTTTGCCTAATGGATCAGCTGGCACCATCGACAATATCTTGACGTCATAACAGAGAGCAACATGTCGTGACGTAACGCAGTGATTAGTTTAAATATGGTGACCACACCCCTAAAGATATTATGCAGGCCGAAGACACACGTGGGAATCCACGAAACGCGTAGCTTTCGCAAAGGGATTAATTAAACGCTCTACAACTGAATTCCATGCGTTCGAGCGTCTCTATTGTCATAATTGCGTTGCAGCGCGGCAGGACGACGATGCAGACGACATACACAGGATGAGCGCTGACTCTCAACTGAAGATTATTTTTTAATTTTATATAATCGAATGCAACAAACACAGAAAACCAAGGAACACGTGGTCAGATACATGTTAACAAGGCATCTACGTAATCGGCCTTTCGCGCCGCAACGAAATAATGTTACCGTACCAACTCACCCAACTTTCGATCCTATTTGCATTGTCCCTCTAAGCAACACCTAACTTACCGCAATGTACATGTAACATTAATCGCAACTACGTCATACAAAGTTTATGTTTTTTTTACGCCAGGACAGGAGGATGATGGAAATTTTAGATGTCTGTAGTTGGAAGAATCGCAAGAAGACGTGCACCAATGAGGTTTTAAACAAACCTCCTTGACGCACAAAGAATTATACGATGTCAAAGACAGCGGTGGAGGTTGACTGTTATTCATCCGTTTGGTCCCGCATCTCTGGCCTAATGAAAACTGAAGCGGTCATACATGCACGAATGATTGTACATATTACTTCGTAAAACAAGTTGTGCTTAGTGTTTGCAGTGTTTTCTGACGCCTCTTGTGAGAAACCTGTCGCATGCCATCTGCCTAATTACGCAAGAAAACAACAGGCAAATTATTAAACATACAAAAAAATTGTTGCATTAGTTCAAGGCACGCACTATCTGCATATTTGCTACCACCGTTTCGTCAACGTGCTCTAAGAGGGGTGGAGAGTTTTGAGTGAGAGCTCAAATGGCAGCAGCACCGGATACGTGATAGACGTTAACATACTACGACAAATCCTTTCAATCGCAGGTTTATTCAAGGAGCCTTTATTTTAATTTCTTTGCGAACGGGGTACACCATAAAATAATGTGTTTTGTACCAAACGTCTTAAAAGCAGCCATCAATCCTCACACGTGCCTTTTGGTTATGCTCCATGGGTGTTAAAACAAAAGTTGGCGGGTGGTTTTTTGCGTAGGAACAAAAGTTGAACTGTTGAAAATGACGAATACAACAAGCTGCTTTGAAAAAAAAGAACGAGAAACATCTTTTTTTTTGCGATTTTCTGTTGCTCCTTGCCTCCAAGCGGCCGCCGGCAGAAGCTGAAATTTGACGTCATAACACCCACCCGCGTGCGCGCGGCCAAGGTCGGTCACAGCCGTCGCAGTGTTTCCGGGGGTGTCGGTCCCTTGCAGCGTTTGTTTAACCCCTTTCGGAGATCTTCGCACGTGGTCCGTCTGAAACATTATCCCCGTCGGCGCTCCACGCAGGTGGTGCGTCTCCATGCGCCTTCCCACGGTATCGACGCGTTCGTCCCGGCGGAAGGCAATGCCCAGACATTGCTGTTATAACAGCATCGTCGGTCGTGACACGCCGTCGCACACGTTTCCCAGAGACGAGAAGGCGCGTAAACTTTGGATACCTGACTGTCAGCCATCATGCGCAGCCTGGACATCTCTAAAGAATGACTTCATTTGCGCGGACCACTTCGTCGACGATGATTAAGTGACCAGCCCGGCTGTGCTGAAAAGCCTCGCCATGCCGTTCGAAAGGCAATGCCTAAAGCCTCACGCTGTGCCATCGGTCTTCTCACGAAAACGCAAGGCAGGAATGATCAGCGGCGCGCTGGAAAAGAGGAGGCGAAAAGATGTCGGTACTGTTTTCGTTCACTTGCAGTCTTCTTGTGCAGTGTGAGGGCGAGGCTGGGGCGAGATGCCCGAGGCTGGGCACGAAGGCAGTAATGTCTTTAAAAATGTTGGCAAAGCATAGTAAAAAAATACAAGGCTAGCGCGCGTGATGGCGACTCACGAGATCAGTCCTATGGTAGCGGGGCAGACACACACACAACTCTGCTTCTCCACAGGAAAGCGAGAAAGACTGGAGAGAACGCCAGAGAGGTGCTGCCATCTGTCGGACAGCTGGCGAAGTGGACGTGAAAGTCTCGGAGGTATTGATACCTCACAGCAGTTGCTCACGCCGGCGGCATAAACTACTATGTATTCAGTCATCCACGCTATGCTGAAGTACCCCGCAGCTGCCTCGCCTGCGTGCGCTCTTGAAAAAGCAAGTTTACAGAGGTAATGAAAAATAATTATTGCACAAGTGTCTGGTGCAGAGCGCAATCTTCGCGCTGCGGTTCGCGAAAACCTGACCGGCACTTTCACGGCCGCCTGCTCTTCTTTGTCGCTTGACGCGGAAGGCTCGTAACCGTAAGCGGTAATATTTCTTGCCAAGTTGGAATGGTTCTCGTCTTCAGACGTGTACTCATCGCTGGTAGATGCACCAGAACTTGAATCCATGCTCACGATGGCAACGTCGGCGCTCTTCGAATGACCGCAGCCGGCCGGCTGGCTATCCGACGAGGGTGTCGTGACGTCACGCCTTCCAACTCCCGCGGGTCGGGCGGCGAGGTGCGCGCTCACAAAAACGCCAAAAATAAAGCCATCGGCTCAAAAATGAGCTAAGTGACTACTTCTTTTCGGTATAATCACACACAGGATTCATTTTCAGCATTTTCGTAAAATTTTCAGATTTCGTGTCCGTATCCCTTTAACGCCTGGAACGTTCCTACGGAATCTTCACGTATATTTCTAAGCACAACATTTCGCCATACAGTGTATACTACCGCCCAAAAAAATGTGTAGTTTCCCTCAAAGGTCAACCACTGAATGCGGCAGCAACAACAATATGCAAAGGCGACATGGCGCGACACAGCTCACCAGACCACTTCTGCTTAGCAACAACGGCGCCCTGGCAGGAACTAGGCAGGAACTTAATACTTGTGCGATTAGAAACGTCCGCCGCGACGTTGTCCAGGTCGCACATCGCTGTTGGGCGATTGTAAGCGTTTGTTGGCGCCCAGTAAAAAAAAAAATTGTATAGATTTCTCAGCGTCTGCAAATAAAATAATCTATGCCATTAAAAGTGAATAGGATGTAAAGCTGTGTATGACTCTCACCCTTACGCCTTTCTTGAATAAGGCTGTAAATCTGTGTATAACTCCCAACCTTACACCTTTCTTGAATAAGGATATAAATCTGTCTAGTACTCACGACATTACGTCCACAAGGGTGTAATGATTTGATGTATAGACTGATTTACACTCTTATTCAGTTTTAATGGTGTAAATTGTTTTACAGTGCGTTCCGATCAGACAAGTGTATGTACCACGGTGTGGTACGCACAGAGATTCTTTGCAGGAACGCCAGTGAGTGTGCGCACAAGGCTCGTGCGAAGTCAGAACGCTGTCCCGGTTCCGGCAGAGCAGCTTGAGCAAAGCTCGACGGTGCACCCACTTGGCTTCGTTGTTTTCGCAGCTAAGCGCACAGCGCGTCTCGGGAAGGCATCTAAACCTCAGTGAATGAACCGCTCATGCGCCGCCGATGCCAAGACAGACACAGCGTGCGCGGCGCTGGCTTCTAGGGACAGGTATCTATTCATCATCATCATCATCATCATCATCATCATCATCCTCTTCATCATCAGCCTCTTTTAACAGCGGAGCTGTTCTTAGTCGAGCGTGCGCCGTCGATGACGGCGCCGACACGCAGGAGCAGGGCCGGAGAGGTCACGTCACCCGCTCGCCCGGAGGAGAGTATCCGACCAATCGGAGCTCGCGCCGTGGAGGAGGAGCAGAGGCGCCGGGGTATAATAGCAGGAGTTCGCGCCGCGCGCTCTTCGCACGATGGACGTCGCACGGCGTCCGCTTAAGTCCCGGGCTTGTGGTAAAGACCGCAAAAGAGTTCATAGTTGATCCATTAACTTGGTATGAATCGGAGTGCTATAGAAGCACTCCCATTTATCCTCGTTGGGGCCTTCAACATGGATATAGTTAAGGAATCTGGACGAATCGAAGAAAGAAAGAAAAAAATGTGGTTGATCCCTCTTATATAGGAATCGGTATAGAACACGAAAGTGAAACGTGTCTTCACAGAAGTAGTGTAATGTTTATTGCACATTGATATATAATGTCTATTGGTGTTTTGTGGCTAAAGCGCCCTTAGGCGTTGATGCACCCACGCTGACGCCTGGTGGCACGTCTCCTCCATCACGACTACCAACGTCGATGACCATGAGCAACCGTCGTGCATATGGAAGCTGCACTACGCTGCACACGCTAGCACAACGCGAAAGACGAAGCACGTAACTGACACACTAATACAACGCGCAAGACAAAGCACGTAACTGAATCGTCACCGAGTCAAATCAGCGCGTACAGCGCGTCGTAATTGCAGCCTCCGCGATCAACTTCAGAAACATTTTCAGAGCTAATTGCGGAGGCCACGCTCCGCTGTGCTGAGTACGGTGAACGCCACCTAAGTGGCGTTGGTAGTGCTTCTTGATGCCAGCGTCCCTTCGAATGCTGACATCGAGGCGTCGTAGTGCTGAGACCACCGAAGCGTTCACTGTCGGTGCGCGTTAGTGTCATAATGCAGTACTTCTCTTTTCTGCTCGTAGGCGGCGGCACCGCCCCGAGCAAGAGCGCGGGTACACGGAGGAGTGTTAGATATATAAGGCGCGTCTGTGTAGCTCTCTGCAAATGCGTTTGTGGCGCAATGGGTTAAACGCTCGGCGATCTATCGTCGCTGACCGAGAGGTCGTGGGTTCGATTTCCAAATTTTGCATGTTTGTGGAACTTTTTCTTCTGGTTTCTTTCTTTGTATTATGTTCTATGACGTCTTGGTGGACCCCGGCATAAAACACTTTCGTGTTAAAAGCGAAAAAAAAACAGAAACGTACGGGACAATCGCAGAAACAAAGACCACAGCTCCGCTGATTCAACAGATGTCACTTCGTGGAAAAACTTGCACCCCCCCCCCTAATTAATATTCTTCCGTCCTCGACTGAGCTTGCCTACCCTTGGCACCCATTCTGTAAAATGGTCCATCGGTTATCTACCCAAAGCTCCCCGTTCACGCTCGACGCCCTTTCTTTCTCGAACTGCAATATCACCTATCCCCGTTTGCTCCGATCCACACCGCTCTCTTCCTATCTCTTAACGTTTCGCCTAACATTTTTCGTTCCATTGCACTTCGCGCGGTCCTTCCCTTCATCTATTCTGAAGAATTAAATATTGTTTGAGAGAAGTTTCGACCATGGTAGACTCAAATAAAATCCCATCGACTTCTCTTACTGCACACCTAAGAAGTGGCATGCAAGTGTTGAAATTGAGCCCCTGTCCACAGAACTTTCTTCCAACGCGGCTAAAGGCGACCTGTCCGGTAACGCTCACCGACGCGGTATTTCGCTGGTGTAGGCATATACAGAAAGATTAAGAGCTAGGGTAACTTTTCGTTCATTATCTGACTAACACTGATTGTGTGTTGTGGAGCGAATGACAAGCCTGGCGCATGTCGACGCAGCTATGTAAACACAATATGATTTGCTAGATGCTGGCACCAACACAACGGTAAGAGAATTCGCGCTCTCTAAATGTTTGTGTTAGCATATGCTTGTCGCTCTTAATTTTGATCAGTGGAATGAGCTAACCATATAATTGTGACAACTAGTACGAAGGGTGAGCGCCGGCTCAGTGAATGCTATGCAACCCGTAATATCACTCCAGAATAATGCTTTGTCAAAAAGGGGATTTTTCATTATTTCTTACAACGTAATAGAATGTCTGTCAGTCGCTACATTACGACACTTTACGACACGACACCAGCTAGTAATGTATTTGTCAAGCGAACTTCTAGTGGTAACATGGTATAACCAGGGGCGCTGTAACGTAAACCTATTTCCAAACGTTTCTATTCCATTACTGCAATCAGCCGTCCACGAATGGTCAAAATTTTTTTTCAGGCCAACTTCACTTCGCTTGTCTTCCACGCGGCGTCAGAGAAACCGCGAAATTTCCTCATCAAACATGACGCGTACTCACTGAGTATGGATGATTGGACCAAACAAATTAAAAATAAATATTTCCGATTCTACGGTTTTTCACCATCAGCCCTCGGCAATTCGTCAAATGTTTCCGGGCTGTTCCCACTTCGCCTGTCTGTTACGCGACGTCACAAAACCGCAAATCTTCACCTCAAAGTGAATTTAGCGCATGAAGAAAACATTATTATACGGAACAGAACTGATTTTTTTATTTTGCGGAGCAGTCGGAGCCTGCCCCGTTCCGAAATGCATACAATATGGCTGCCCGCCGATCGCTCTCGCATTAGTTACTCGGCGCGGCCGGGGAGAAAGGAAGTATATGTGTATAATTTAAGAGTTAGCTTGGCAGTATAACGTCGTCGGGTCCCTTCAGGACGTGTACCACGTCACTGTGCCAAATTTTCTTCGCTGATGGTCCGTTTCAGCTTCATTTTTAACTTTCCATTCCACGCCGTTGCGATTTTCTGCCAGACACCTAAAACTAACCATAAAGAAGCGGACCAATGGCAGAAGGTGGCATAACCCTCCCCATCAGGGGCCAGATTCACAAAGCTTTTCTTTCCGTAAGTGCTCTTTGCACTGTCCGGCCGCCTCAAATAATAATAATATGTTTTGCATTCGTATTGGTTTAAATTCTTTCTTACGAACAATTCTAACGTAAAAAGATTTTTGTGGATTCGGGCCCCGGGGTGCTATGGTTTCTCGTTCGCACAAGCTTTACCCTAGTTTGTTCGATGGCAGTCAGTGAACGGAGATGGCAAGTAACGCGAAAAAACAGCAGGCAAAATGAAATGTCGAGATAAAGCCGCGTACGACAAAATGAGCGCACTCTGCGCGGCGCAGTGGCTCCGCGCATCACTGACTTAATCGAGAATAGCACTGCAGCGCCCCTGGCGACTTGTCACCGTATGAACTGCCTCGTGCGTGCGACCCACTAGAATTTATCCGCTTGTAAGCTGTCGCCTCACTGTCACCACTCACGGCAAAAAAGCGCAAAATCTACATTCGCTCTACCTCCATTTGTCATCAGAAATTTATAGCATTCAAAACGAAAAACCGATACTTTAAGAAATAAATTGCTCGTTATTTTATTTGTTGTATTTTAAAGTATCCGATTGAAGGAAAGTGTAGATGCAGGAATGCACAGCATGTGCCCTGTTCGCATTCGACGGAGGATAGAAAGATAATGCCCGAAAGAGGAGGCGCACGCCCTTGACGCGCCCGAGAAAGGCGTGGCAAGCGGCTTACAGCAAGTGTGCAGATAGACAGCGGGACAGTCACGGTATTGCTAAATTGCGATAATACGTTGATAACAATACACGGCGCTGGAACGTTTCGTTGGGCAGTGTTCTGTGCTTGCATGAAACGCCGCGCAGGGTGAGCTCATCTTGTCATACGCGGCTTTATCTCGACATTTCTTTTGGCCCGTTGTTCTTGCGCTTTCCTTGCTATCTCCGTTCACTGACTGCCATCGAGCAAACTCGGGCAAAACTCGTGCGAACGCGAAACTCGGCGCACCCTGCATAGCACCCCTGGTTATTTACTTTCACTGCGCTTGCCCGGCCCTACCGAACCCCTCTCCACGTCTGCATGCTTCTCGAATCCGGTCTGACAATTAGGTAAAAAAGCCTGTGAAGTCCTGTAAGCCTGTGGACGCAAACAAAAGTGACCCCCTAAAAACGAGGAGAGCGTTTCGTCGGCCTGTTCACACAAATCTTCCGAGTCGCCGCCCGATGCTTTAGTCAGCGGTTACGTAAATTTGACGTCAGAAGCTTGTAATAAAAACAGATTGGAACAGTTATAGGGTCCCGCTGCCCTCCCGTGTTCCAGCACGATCCGGCGTCCTCCCGGACAAACTATTGCCGTTGGCAGCGTATCACTGTGGATCCCACTGTGACAATATCCCAGTATTTTGGCAGCCAGCACCCGCCTAACCTGCAGCAGATTGCCCCAATTAGCTACCAGTGCTGTTAAGAGTGTGCTGGAAGATGCAACAACACACTGTCCAGTGCTCGCAGTATGAACC
This sequence comes from Dermacentor silvarum, assembly GCF_013339745.2. NCBI lineage: Eukaryota > Metazoa > Arthropoda > Arachnida > Ixodida > Ixodidae > Dermacentor > Dermacentor silvarum. The sequence continues at coordinate 34,631,282 of NC_051158.1, forward strand.
ATGGCAGTGAAATGCGCTAAAACAGAGTTTATTTTTTCTTTCGGTAAAGGTATACAAATAGACGCAAAGTATTTCAAACGCGCGCAGGAGGTGATTACCGTAATTATCTATGGAACCTGCGTGCTGCTTACCATAGTGTGTCCGTAGTAGGCCTCATAATACATATCACTGGGCCGGTAGAAGATGTTTGGAGGTAGCAATACTTGTTTTTGGATCTCAGCAGCGGGAAAGAAATCATGGGCGACCACAAGGATTAAGTCGGGCATCGTCGTATTCCTGCGGAGAGAACATTAGAGCCGATGGTAAAAATGCGGGCCACGCTGCTTCATTTCACCGAATGAGGAAACAACGCGCATTGCCAAATCAAATCGCGCGGAAGCAAGTGCTGCCATAAGAGCATCTGGACAAGTGCTTACGAAGAAGAAGAAATTTTGGCGTTTTACGTGCTAAAACCACCATTTCAATATGAATTACGCTGTAGTAGGAAACTCCGGATTAATTTGGACCACCTGGGGTTCTTTAACGTGCACCTAACTTAAGTACACGGGTGTTTTCTGCATTTCGCCCCCATCGAAATGCGGCTGCCGTCGCTGGGATTCCATCCCGCGACCTGGACAAGCGCTTAAGGTCTCGCAGATTACATGGGCACTGCATTGCAAGCTTTCCTTCAAAACGCCGACTTTTGAAGCGATAATAACTTCCAGCTCCATCGCCGAGACATTATGCACGGTAGCTGATTAGGCTTAGCAGCGTTGCCACCGAGTGAATGCTTTAACGTACGGTGGTATTGGGATATTGAATATCCCGTTCTTCTTTCTGGGGTTTTACGTGCCAAAACCAGTCCTGATTATGAGGCACGCCGTAGTGGAGGGCTCCGGATTAATTTTGACCACCTGGGGTTCTTTAACGTGCACTACAACGCAAGCACACGGGCGTTTTTGCATTTCGCCTCCATCGAAATGCGGCCGCCGGGGCCGGGATTCGATCCCGCGACCTCGTGCTCAGCAACGCAACGCCTTAGCTGACTGAGCCACCCCGGCGGGTAGAATATCCCGTTAACGACCACTTGATGGCGTGATTACGCATAATATGCAGGCCTCTATACACTAACACGAAACATAAACGAAATGCCATAACGAAATTTCATAAACATATGCCAATATGTTTACGAATCCGATACTGTCGAGAAAAAATCCGTTCTTGACCTCATGGTACTTC